>NC_044034.1:8420403-8720403 GCF_901765095.1 Microcaecilia unicolor
AGTCTGCAGCCCCTCATTACCTCTCTACCCTCATCTCCCTTACGTTCCCACCCGAAACCTCCGCTCACAGGACAAATCCCTCTCTCGTACCCTTCTCCACCACCGCCAACTCCAGGCTCCGCCCTTTCTGCCTCGCCTCACCTTATGCTTGGAATAAACTTCCTGAGCCCTTACGCCAAGCCCCCTCCCTACCCATCTTCAAATCCTTGCTCAAAGCCCACCTCTTCAATGTTGCCTTCGGCACCTAACCTTTATACTTATTCAGGAAATCTAGACTGCCTCAATTTGATTGACTGCACTTTTTTTGTCCTTTAGATTGTAAGCTCCTTTGAGCAAGGACTGTCCTCTGTGTTAAATTGTACAGCGCTGCGTAACCCTGGTAGCGCTTTATAAATGTTAAGTAGTAGTAGTACTCATGATTAACTTCTTTTTAGCCTATTACCTGTGTACTTGTGCCCAGATGATCGAAAGTCCCGCACTGTTCCAAACCAGGGGCGTATCTGCGTGGGGCCACAGGGGCCTGGGACCCCGCAGATTTTGCCCAGGACCCCCCTACCACCGACCCTCTCCACCTCCCGCCCGCCCGCCACCAACCCGTCGCCGATCTTTGCTGGCGGGGGACCCCAAGCCCCCGCCAGCCGAAGTCCTCTCTTCCGTGCAGGATGCAAGTTGCAACGCTTCCTGTTCTTCTGAGTCTGACGTCCTGCATGTTGTACGTGCAGGACGTCAGACTCAGAATTTGGAACCCAGTCTGATGTCCTGCGCATTGTACGTGCAGGACGTCAGACTCAGAAGAACAGGAAGCATTGCAACTTGCAGCCTGCATGGAAGAGAGGACCTCGGCTGGGGGGGTTGGGGTCCCCCGCCAGCAAAGGTAAGTGACAGCGGGGGAGGGTTGGCGGCGGCGGGAGGGGGTGGAGAGTGTCATTGGTGGCAAGGGGGGGGGGTCTGGCAGTGGCGAGGGGGTCTGGAAATGGTGGGGAGGATCGGTGGCGCCGGGGGGGGGCTAAAATGTGCCCCCACCCTCTGGCTCTGGCCCCCCCTACCGCCAGAGTCCAGATACGCCCCTGTTCCAAACAGCGCTCTAAAAATAGCGCTGGAACAGCACAGGGCTTTACCACCCAAATCAGAGATAATAGCATGAAATTTGTACTCCCTTAATTCCCTGTTATCTCTGATCATAGGGTAAAGTGCAGGAGGATTGTGCCTGAGCATGCAATCAGGAACAGTCCTTCCGCACTTATATGACAGGTCTGGGCCTAGAGCCCTTACTGAACCCCCACCCCAAGCTAGCAACACAGAGACTAGTCCCCCTGATCCCCTGGCACAAGCCCAGCCCCCCTAACCCCCTAGCAGGAGGTGAGGCAGGGGCGGTGGCAAGGTGAACTGAGGTGGTGGTGGGCAGTGGTGGAGCGCCACTCAAAATATGCCCACAACTTCGGCCTCTGGCCCCCTCCCATTGTAAGGTCTGGCTACGCCCCTGGTATAAAGTAACATCAAATGGACAGACAGGGATTCCAGTGTGAAGGACTTTAAAAGCTGGACACAAGATCTTAAATTGAACTCACTGACAGACTGGGAGCCAATGAAGAGATTTCAACAAAGGTGTACAATGATCGAACAGATTAGCATCACAAAGAAACAGAACTGCTGTTTTGTGCAATGTTTGTAAATGTTTTAATTCTGTTTCAGAAAGACCTACATAGACTGCATTAGTGCAGATGAGAAATTACGAAGGCATAGACCAGCGTTTGCAATGCTAAAAAAATCCAATAGTTTCTTTAGAGAATGCAACATTCAGAGAGCTAAAAATCCAGACTGTGGAAAAGAGAGTGAGGAATCAAAAAATGTATACTCAAGTATTGGAAGGAATCGACAACTGTATCTGGAGAATCAAAGAGAACAGGAGTTGTTACTGGACAAATTGAACAGCCCGTCAGCCAACAGGCTGTGGTCTTGACCTGATTAAGGACCATTGGAAAACCAGATTTGAAAAGAACACAGAAGAACCACACTCCGCAAGCAAACACCAATCAAACAACACTGGTAATGATAAACATTGCAGTAAATATTTTATTAACAGTCTTCATATGACTCAACACGGCCGCATTTTGGTTATCTGGCCTGCAATAGGAGTCTGATTTTGTCACTCTATTGATATAAGATCTGATAAGGCGCAAACTGTGGGAAAGTTTCTCATGACATATTGGAAAGCCGCATTTCTTTTGCATATAATTGTTATTGGCAATGTGATAAAGTCACCTCCAGGATAGTTGGGTTAAGGCAGTTTCAGTCTGAACTACAAGTCCCAGAAGGCATTGCAGGCAAGGAGCCAGGGGCGAGATGGAAAAACCGGACTGGACTCCTAGCTGCAATAAGGGAGGACATGGGTGTAAGCTAATAGGAGGTGTAGATTGGCTGCCACTAGGGGGAAAGAGAACTAGGAAACCCTATGTGCGGGAGCTCCTCATTAGTCTAATGCTCAACTCAGCTGGTATGGGTGTGTAGAGAAGCTAATGAGTGGAGAATGATTGGTTGCGAAGGCAGAAGCCAGGGATTGATTAGGCAGGTGGGAAGGAGTCTAAGGAGTTCAGTTCAGGGAGAGCAGCAAGGAAGGCGAGAAGCATTTGCAGGCTGAAAACCCTTGGGGTAAGAAGAAGTCCCTAAAGTATTGACCTTACTAGTGAAGCTGTTGCAGGGGGAATCCCTTGGGTGTGAGAAGTCCCTAAAATATGGAGCTCATTATGAGGATGAAGAGAATAGAAGTCTAACTGCTGCTTGGTGATTTGACTATGATGATGCATTGAATGGGCTGCTGCTGTTTGGAATTGAACTAATCTTTATGGTGCACTGGATAAAGAGCCTAGACTGAAGCCGACTGTAGCCTATATTGAATCCTGACATGTGCTAAGAGCCTTCTGCTTAAAGGGGACTACTGGCCACACACTTTCAGGTGGCTTATAGGTGCTTAGGATGAAGGTGATGCTGCTGTTGGAACTGTGTACTAGAAACCTGCATGGAATAAAGTCCTTGAGTTTGAAGTTACTGGTGGATATCTGTTTCTTCATTGTACTGGGAGCCTGTGGCTGGAGGAGATTGTTCTATCCTTGGCTGCACAAGAGAGGAACCCGGTTACAGCAGGCTTTTCGATTTTAAACCTCAGTGTGGTTTGCGCCTTATCAGATCTTATAGCGATATGGATGGTGACAAAATCAGATTCCAGATACAGGCCTTATAAGCCGAAACACGACCACGTCGAGCCGTGTGAAGATTGTTGTCAAAATATTTTCTACCATTTTCGTCACCTCTGCTGTGTTCTTTGTTCAGAAAACCAGGTTGCCATAGTCTTAAGACATAATTGAAGATTAGGGAAATCTGGAGAAGAGAGAACAACCAGAGAAACTAATAAATAACGTAGAAGCAAAAAATCCTTTTCAGAAGAAAGTGCTTAGGAGGAAGGGTCATGATATGAGGCTCAAGGGGGGAGGGGGAGGTGCACCACAAGGAGATATTTCTTCCAGGAAAGGGTGGCGGATGCATGGAAGAGATTCCCGGGGGAGGTGGTGAAAATAAGTGAGTTAAAGTCGGTCCTGCAGCTGCCAGAGAAAACTAACAGGTTGGACTGGCTCTGCTCTATATGTGCCTGACATACTCTTTACTGAACTAAAATGTCCAGTCAACCAGGGCCGGTCTTAGGCAGAGGAAGACCAAGGCGGCCGCATAGGGCCCCGCGCTTAGGGGGGGCCCCGCGTGGCGCACCTCAACTCTGCCTCATTCCGACCGACCCCTGCTCGAACGACTGCATCATGATCCCGCTCGGCCACCGCCGCTTCGCTCCCGCCACGTTGCGGCACGGTGCCCACCCCCGCTGAGCCCACTGTCAGCAGCCTCCCACCTCCCCGGACCCCGACAGTGCACCGACGGCCCCGACAGACAGTTGCAGCGCCAGCGCGACGGCCACGGCTCCCGACAGAGAGTTGCACTGATGGCTCACCCCAGCGTTTCACTTCCCGCTCAATGTCCCGCCTTCTGATGAGGTATTTCCTGTTTGGCGGGCGGGAGTCACTGAGGGAAAGCTGCCTGGAGCCTGGTCGGAGGTGAGCCGGTGTGCGAGTGAGTGCGACTTAAAAATAAATAAAGACAGTCAAGTGGAGCTCGAGCAAGTTTGTGCCACTGCAATTCAAAGGCAAGCCAGGTATGATGACAGCTTTTCTTATAAGGAAGAAGGAAGTTTCAAACCCCTTTTGTGTCATTTAAATACTATTGCAGTAGTCTATTATTCTCCCATCAGTGATTAAGTCAAAATTCAGTGTTTTATGAAGGGCAGTGACAGGAAAAGATCAAGAGGTTAGCTAAAGTGGTGCGTGTATGTGAGGGGTGGGGTCAGGGGCAAGTGGAGAGGGCTAGTAGTGTCAGACTTTACTGTTAATTTGACAAAGTAATTGAAAACCTAAAGAATCCCAAGTGGGCAGACTAAAAATTGTCCATCTAAAGGTACTTATCTTGCTAAGCTGGCCAGATCATGTGTATTTAGGAATTTGAGTTTCCAAAGCAAATAGCATTGTAGCCTCAAGAAAGAGGGCATTTCTCTAAGCACGTTCAGCTTAGGAGAGGAAAAGAGCACATATAAAATCCATTTCCAAGGAACCTTTTTAAATTAAAAAATAGGGGAATTTGAAAGTACTGGATCTTTTCTTAGTATTTTTCCTTTATTCTCCTTTGTTATGAGAATTGGAACTACTAATTGTAGTGGACTTGAACTGAATTTTGGGGGGGGGGGTTCATGATAGCATTGGGCTTATTATTTCAATCAGTTTTTTCTACAAGTTTAGCTTCATTTGTCTTTATTTGAAATTGCATAAATAAAACATTTTCTAAAAATGGAAAATCTTATCAATGGGGTGGAGCTAGGGTGGGGGCGGGGCTAGGGTGGGGAGGGGCTAGGATGGGTCCCCACCAAATTGGTCTGCACAGGGCCCCGCACTTGCTAAGACCAGCCCTGCAGTCAACTTTAGGAATATCTTTCCCAGTATGGCAATGCTTACGAACTTATGAAGATATCGGAAGTAATGTCACCAAAATTCCAGCTCACTCTGTTACATATTCAGCAATCGAGGGTTAACAGTTATAAGCTGTTTCTGTTCCAGGTCTGAGGGGGTTGTGCTTCTGGGACATTTAACAAGGGCAGTAACACAAGCAGGATTCACTGACTACCCATGAAATGATACAAGTAAACAAAATAGTCCAAAACTTGAACCATATTGAGAATGACTCATATAATAAGTATATAAAAGATACATGCGGTATTTAGCCAGTGATAAGTACATTGTAAATTCAGTATAATCGTAAGCACATGCATTAAACTGCAATAATAAGGACAAGCAGCCAAGCTTAGTTAAGTAGAGAAAAGCAGAAGCTGACAAGATGATGACAAATAGTGAAATGCCATGCAGATATAATGAGTCAGCCATAGAAGGTATTATTCAGCTTGCATCAATTGGGCAGGGAGAAAAATCTTCCATGTAAGAAGCCAAAGCATCAGGGGAATGAAAATTTTTAGTAATATTATTATAAGTAATTCATCCAAAAAGGCCACAGCGAGCATTTAATTATTTTAACTTGGGACGATAAGCGAGGAACTGCTTCCTTATCGTTACCGTATTCTTACTCAAATCAGGCATAAATATGACCTTCATGCTTCACCGGAGCTCTCAAATGGGTCCTCTGCATAATTTCTATAACGAGTATAGCGAACAACTCGCATTACGATGGGCCAAGGAAACCTGGGCGGGAACTCGGTGCGTGCGTTCAGTTTCAAAATCCTTGGTGAACTGAAGGCCAAGTACATAAGTAATGCCACACTGGGAAAAGACCAAGGGTCATCGAGCCCAGCATCTGTCCACGACAGTGGCCAATCCAGGCCAAGGGCACCTGGGAGCTTCCCAAACGTACAAACATTCTCTACATGTTATTCCCGGAATTGTGGATTTTTCCCAAGTCCATTTAGTAGTGGTTTATGGACTTGTCCTTTAGAAAACCGTCTAACCCCTTTTTAAACTCTGCCAAGCTAACCGCCTTCATCACGTTCTCCGGCAACAAATTCCAGAGTTTAATTACGCGTTGGGTGAAAAACTTTCTCCAATTTGTTTTAATTTACTACACTGTAGTTTCATCGCATGCCCCCTAGTCCTAGTATTTTTGGAAGCGTGAACAGACGCTTCACATCCACCTTTCTTCCAAAGAGGTACCATATCGGTGCCTTCTAGGTAAGCTGATAAGTCTGATATTATTCTCCTGGCTCTATTACTGCTGTTTTCCGTGTCCCTTTCCAGTTGACAGACCCTTTTTATCTGGTTGTAGCAATTTAATATTTTCATCTGCAACAGTCCGCTTTGCTTCCAACACATTAACTTTTGTTTTGAACTGTGAAAGTTCAGTTTTAATGGAAGAAAGGTCTTCTTTTATGTCTCCAATTTCTTCCTTAGTCTCTGAAAACATATCCTTAAGAGCACGAATCTCCGCACGAATGTTCGTCAGCATTATTCACGGAATCTTTATGAGGAGAAGAAGGCTGTGCTCTCTGTCCCTCACCAGATTTTCCAGAAGACATGATTAAGAAATAACTGAGAAAAACAAGTAACAAATTGGCTGCTATAAAAATAGGGATGAAGAACAATTTTAAAGTGGAGTCATTGTTAGCTCAGCGATTACGCTGCCACCTCCATTGGTGCTCAAGAGCGCCCCCTGCCCCATGATTAAGTTGCTTTAAATGTTTCTTTAGACTCGGCTTCTGCTTTTGATTTAGTGGAACATAACCTCTTATGTGGACATTTGTATGAAATTGGACTAAGAGGGAAAGTCATGAAATGGTTTATTTTCCTTTTGCACAACAGAACTTCTTTTGTTATGTTTCAGTCTATTATTTCTGAGATATTTAAGGTGGGCTGTGGTGTTCCACAGGGGTCCTCATTGTCACCTATATTTTAAAATATTTTTTGAATCCCCTTGTTATGATTATTCAATACTAGCAATAAATGCCCATTTCTGTAAGAAATGAAACGGGCGCTAGCAAGGTTCCCTTCCCCTCCCCCTCCCTCTCCCGTCAGCGGCATACAGGACAGAAGAGGAAACCTGTGAGGTGTTGCATCGACGTTGTCATCCGTCCCTCGCACCGTCCGACGTTCAGTGTGTGTGGCTGGCTGCGTGCCCCAAAGCAGTTTTGTGCATTTGTGTTGCGCCCGTGTTGGGCGCCATCTTCGTTTCGTCGCGTTGGTGAAAATCGGTGCGGGCGCAGCGTCCTCACATTCCTGTTCGTTGCCAATCGCGTTCCAGAAAATCGCGACATCAGCGATGTCATCACGTATCTGTTCGGCGCCATCTTGAAAATCGCTCCGGCCGCGACGTCATAACGTTTGACGCGAGGGCGTGACCACCATGTAGAGGCTTCACCACCATGAATCCATGAACCCTTCACGGAAGTGGCTGGAGCTTGGGGCCTCATTAGAACGTTCAGGTAGCGAATTATGTCCGGAAGGGGCGTGGCTGGTGGGCGTGGCTGAGGGCGGGTGTATGAGTGAGAGTGAGAGTGAGTGGTGCTGACAGGGTACAACAGTGCAGGGCTTCAGTGGTTCCCTGCCACACTGTGAGCTTCAGAATTGGAGGTGAGAATTATTAATATAGATTATGGGATAGTTTATAGCTTATTGACACTTGCTAAACTGCTCTGACAGGGAAGAGCAGAGAGGTATACATTCTAAAAAGAAATTCTCTGAAAGATAGGCACAGGAGCTTGAATTAAAAAGTAGTACAGCGATATAAACACACAGAAAAGATAAGGGAAGTGTGATACTGTTATTGAGGGGTGAGAGTGGGTCTTCTCAATAACATAGCCAGACAAGGTTGTAAACATGAAATAAGTCATTAACTTGAGTCTGAGGCCTGTTACTTCGCAGGCCTACAAACAAAGGTAAAGTCTCTTATTTTCAGAGGGGGATGGAGGGCCAGTGAAGTCCGGGCTGCCCAGCACTGGCTGTGAACAAATATTCCTCTTTGAGGTTTTGAAGGCAGCATCCAGCTCTTCAGTCCAGTGTATCTTTTCTGTAGCCTTCTTCTACAGGAGGCGGGATAGTGGTTCTGCCTTTTCAACAAACCTGGAATGAATTGGTGGTAATAACCAATGAGCTCGAGGAAGGCTTGCACTTGTTTCTTCATCTAGGGAATTGGATCCTGGGTGATTCCCTCTACCTTCCAGATCTGGGATCTCACTTGTCCTTTCCTGAATGAATACCCCAAGTACTAGACTTCTTGTCCTCCTAAGAAGCACTTTTTAGGGATTTGTTGTTAGTCCAGCAGACCATAGACTATCCAGTACTGCTTCTGAGATGAGATAAGATTAGTCCTCCAATCTTTACTGTATATGACAATGTCATCTAAGTAGGCAGCCGCTTAGTCTCCATGCGGTTTAAGTAGATGGTCCATGATGTGCTAAAAAGTAGCGGGAGCTCCAAGGAGGCCAATTGGCAACAATTTGAACTGGAACAAACACTGGAGCATTGAAAAAGCTGTCTTCTCCTTGGCAGTCATGGTGAGGGGTATCTTCCACTGTCCGTTGGTCAGGTCCAAGGTCGAGATGAATTGGGCTCCTCCCAGTCGCTCAATAAGTTCATCTACCCTTGGTATTGGATAGGCCTCTAGTCTGGAGACAGGGTTCACCTTCTGTAAATCAATACAAAACTGGATACTCCTATCCAGCTTTGGCATCAGCACGATGGGAGATGACCAGTTATTGGTCAACTCCTCAATGTCATGTCTGTGGTCGTGACCCCTCACAGCCTCTACCTGATGTCTGGGGGTCCGCTTCTGAGCTGGCTTCTGCCTATCCTTTCTGGAGTAGTTCTGTCTTTGGGAAGATCTGTTTCGGTTTCCTATCTCTGGCAGCCGTCAGCTGGGTTGGCTCAAGGGCGGCAGCCATCTTGGATAGCTCAAGAGTGGTAGCCATCTTGGATAGCTCAAGAGGTACAGCCACCTTGGATAGATCATATCATAGGAAGCCATCTTGGAGTAACGAGGACAGGAAGGAAGCCCATATTTGGTCCTTAGAGATCTCCTGTGGGAACAGCCTCCATAGTTACTTAGATTTGCTGCAGCTGCGTCTCAGGTGTGGATGGGCTTTATTAATCACCTAGAGACTGCAGTCCTTTGCCTTTGTATTGCATCTTAGGCCCTGGAGCGTGGGTGCTGGTGCACTTCTGCCTGAGAGACTTTGTCTGATCCTGATTCTGTGTTTGCTGGTTTCTTGCCTTTTGAACCCTGCCTGTTACTGGACTATTCTTCTGCTTGCCGCCTGCCTAGACCCGGAGTGTTACTGGACTATTCTTTTGCTTGCCCTGCCTTTTGAACCTTTGCCTGGACCTGTCTGCTTGCTGGCTGACTGCCAGAGACCTAGCATGGATTTACCGGTACGTCTGTTTTGCCTTGCTTCTGGTGTGGGGTGGTTTTGCCTGCCACTGCTGCTCCTCTGCAGTGGCCCAAGGGCTTACAAACCCAGTTCCTGTTTAGTGAACGTGACACTCAATGACATCCAGTTCCAGAATTTCAGTGACCTTTTTTGCCACAGCTTGCTCCCAGGCTTCTGGAATCTGATAGGAATGTTGCTGGACTACCACCCTCAGCTCAGCGAGAATGTCATACATTGCAAGGTGGGTCCAGCCTGGCACTCTGGAAAATACATCTTGGTTTTGGTATACAAACTGCTCTAGGTTGACCTTCTGTGAGATGGAGAGCTGGTTGCCAAATGGAATTTGCAGGAGCCCAGACTGGCCCAAAGTCATCTCTTTGTTCTAGTCCTGCAGTCATGGGGACCAACTTTTTCAACAAATTAATGTGAAAGATCTTTGATTTGTCCCTCTTGTCCAGTTGGGCCACCTTATAATTGGCAGGTCCCGTCTCTTCATGACATAAGGTCCTTGCCACTTGCATAATACTTTGCTTCTGAGGCTAGGGCTCTTCAGCTTGGAGAAAAGACAGCTGAGGGGAGATATGATAGAGGTTTATAAAGTAATGAGTGGAGTGGAAAGGGTAGACGTGAAGCATCTGTTTACTCCCAAAAATACTAGGACGGGGGCATTCAATGAAGCTACAAAGTAGTAAATTTAAAACGAATTGGAGAAACTTTTTCTTCACTCAAAGTGTAACTAAACTCTGGAATTTGTTGCCAGAGAATGTGGTAAAGGCTGTTAGCTTAGCGAGGATTAAAAAAGGTTTGGATGGCTTCCTAAAGGAAAAGTCCATAGACCATTATTAAAATGGACTTGGGGAAACTCCACTGCTTATTTCTGGGATAAGCAGCATAAAATGTTTTGTACTTTTTTGGGATCTTGCCAGGTATTTGTGACCTAGATTGGCCACTGTTGGAAACAGGATGCTGGACTTGATGGACCTTTGGTCTGTCCCAGTATGGCAAAACTTATGTACATATGTACTTATGAGGGTAAGGTGACTAGAATGTTCACGGTACTGCCTTCTGGTTGTAGACTTGGGCTTGACCCACTTGAGCCTTTTCCAAGGAGAGCTTGTCCACCTCACCAACTTTCTTCAACCTCTCCTGTATGGTGAGCACATATTCGGCCAAGTTCCTTCCCAGGCTAGGTTCCTTTTCCCAAGCTTCCCAAACCACATCCAGGATTCTACCAGGTCTCTACCCATATGACAGTTCAAATGAAGAGAATCCTTTCACAAGTTTTTGTTGCCTGTTCTGTCTCAGACTTTATAATACACAATTTGCACCCTTGTGCATCAGGAAAAAACTGTGGCATAAAGTCAAGTTTACTAAGCAACTTGGGTAGACCACTGGTGGCTCTGGCAATTAACCCCTAATTACACATCGTAAAAAGAGCTGAAGTGGAATACTACAGTACATATGTGCGCCCAGAAGAGAAACATGAAAAAAAAGAACTAATGAAAAACATGCTGAACACACAAGTACAAATTAAAAACCGCCAATAGCAGACGAGCTCGCACAATAGTTTGAAGAAAAAATAATGAAAATAAGATCAAACCTAGCTGCAACACAAACAACACTCACAGATTTCCTACATGAATGTGAAATCAACGAGGACCACATCAAAGCAGGCAGAATCTGGTCCTCCTTCAAAATACCAACAACCAGCTCAGTTAAAGCAACTACGGACAAAATATGCACGTTCCAGTTGCCTACTAGACAGCTGCCCAAACTACATGATGGAAAACCCACCATATTAGATCACCAAACGCGTAACTGAACACATAGAATATATGTTCTTGAAAGGCCATTTCCGTTCTGACAAGGGCAACATCATACTGACTCCAATCCCTAAAGACGCCACCAGAAATATCAGTGAACTCACTAATTACAGACCAGTTTCATCAATACCACTGCTGACAAAAACAACGGAGGGACTAGTAGCACCTTCTATACTAACCCGCCTAACACCTTCCTTCTCTCTTCCCTTACTAAATCTTTATACACTACTAATTGTATCTGATATCCTGTGTTGACTATGTCATAACAAAACTCTGTAAGCCACATTGAGCCTGCAAATAGGTGGGAAAATGTGGGATACAAATGCAATAAATAAATAAATAAATAAATAACAGTTAATGGGATGCTTAACACACTACTCAGTCCTTCACAGCTCTCAATCAGGCTTCAGACCATGCTATAGCACTGAAACAGTCATAACCACCCTGATCACAAAGTTCAGAAGAATAATAAGCCAAGGCCAGCCAATACTACTACTACAATTTGAAATGTCAAACACCTTCGACCCAGTAGATCATACAATACAAATGACCCTGCTTGATAACATAGGAATAACTGGAGCAGTAGCAGCCTGGTTCAACGGTTTTCTAAGAACTAGATCCTACCTTGTCAAGATGTCCAATGAATTTTTCAGCTTCCTGGATCCCTGAATGTGGGGTCCCTGAGGATTCCACGATATCACCAATATTATTCAATGTTCTGATGGCTTCCGCTAGGCAAGAAACTGAAAAAAAAAATGGGTTTAAACCCATTCAAATATGCAGACAATGCCACCATCTACATATCTTTCAACAGCATCACAGAAATACTTGGTAAGGCCAAAAAGACTCACCTCATGAAAAACTGGGCCACAACTGTAAAACTAGTACATGGTATGTGTGTCCTTCAAGCTCAACTTGTAATACACAATTTCTGCTTTCTGGACAGAAAGCTTCCACAAAATTTAAGTTGTGTGTGGCTACCAAATTCACATCCATGGCATCTTCAGCTAGATCCTGGAAGTCTCTAGCTATATGACCTCTCCCCTACACTTGAAACAGGAAGGAGAGTATGGATTCCATGACCGAGGGTAAAGTGTGTGGGGATGAAGGCTTCCATCACTCTAACCCCTTCCCTGGAGAATCCTGGCTGGAGGATAGTTTTTGATTCCTCTGGTTGTCAGTCCAGCCTTTTCTCCTTTCCTCTCAGGATTTACAGCCTGTTTCTTTTGTTTGTAGAATTCCAACTTTGGTTGTGCTTGGTAGAAGGCTTCAGATGCTTCTAAAACACTCTCTGGAGTCAATTTAGGGTGCCACTTCACTTACAGTTTCATAGCCAGGGTAACTCTACAAGGAACTACTCCAGGAGGATGACTCTTGTGATCTCTGGTCTTCCTTGCCTTCTGGTTGCAGCCATATCCAGACCACCTCCATGAGTTGGTAAAGAACCTCTGGGGATTTTCTTTAACTTGCAGGGACCCCTTCTGTAAGAGCTTCCAGTAGGCCTCTTGGGTGCAGCCTGCCCTCTCCAAAATGGTGGCTTTTACATCTGCATAGGTGGCCATCCCACTGGCATTGACATCTTGGAATGCCGTCTGGCTGCTACCAATCAGTACATTCTTTAGATAAGCTATTCACGATGCTTCTGGCCAACCAGCAAGGCAGACAGTTCTTTCAAAATTGGTCAGAAAATAGTCCGGGTTGTCCTCCGGTACCATTTTTGGTAACACTGGAATCAGAGGGTGCAACCTGGGAGACTGCAAGACTTGTGCCACCTGGGTCAGGGAGCTCTGCTGGGCTTTCAGAGTTCTTTGGGAGGCTTCCTGGTGCTCCCCATTGCCTCTTCTGCTGGCCTTCCATTAGGGCCTGGATTAGCCTTTCCATGTTTTGCTGTAGTGTCCTAGCCCAGAAACACACACTGCATGTGGAAAACAAAAATATAACCTGCTTGTATGACATTAACTAACTGGGGCAGGGCTAACCCCTTTTGCCCGATGTACCGGCGTGATATCTTCAATAGGCCCAGAGCCCTAGAGGTCAAGGATCCAGCTTTCTCAGGCAGGATAAGCTCAATATCCCGCCACTGCCATAACATTTGATACTGTGAGCGAGAGGTGAGGGCGGGCCTTCTGAATAAAGCAGCTGGACAAGGTTATAAATATGAAATAAGTGCTTTATTAACTTAAATTTGAGGCCTGTTATTTCACAGGCCTAGAAACAAAGGTAAAGTCTCTTATCTTCAGAGGGGGGAAAATCTTAGCCTGGGCCTGTGGCCAACAGGACCTGAAATACAGTCTATGGCCTGTGACTGCCACGCCCCAAACACAGTTTGTAGTTTCTTTCTTTCGATTTCCAGGTCTAAGGCTCACAAATCTTCAAATAAAAGATTGGTTTAACTCAGCCAGGTCACAGCAGCTAGAAGTATTCAGTAATGGCATATGCTGGGGTTTCAGTTCTTCCTTCTCTGGGCCTCCTTATCCCTACTCTGGCCCTGCCTTTTATATTTCCTGGTTCATGTCCTTTTAGCTCCACCCTTCCCATCTTACTTCCTCCCTGTGCGGGACTAATGGTTTTAAGGTGACTACGACTACCTGAAGGATTATCATTAAGGGTGAGGGGCAGTGTTCTATAAACCCTCTCATAGGGAGAGAGAGAAAAGTTGCAAGAAAGGAGGTTTAGGATAGGAAGAAGGAATGTAAGTTTTACCTGGTGACCCCTGGTCAAGCTATATCACTGTAAGCCTGGTCTTTAACTCAGCTTTAAAGCTTTTGAACAATGTATTGCTGTGAATTGAAAAAGCGAGATTATTCCAAATATGCGGTGAGAGGAAAAAGAAGGCGCTTTGTCTGGCTGACTCTAAATGGGCAAATGTAGGTCTTGGTAATACAATACAGTGATCGTTTAAGGACTGAAAAACCCTGCTGGGTGAATAGGGAATTGTGAGGCTAGATAGTTCGTAATGCCTAATCTGAAAGCCTTGAAAGTTAATACGGCTACCTTATAAATGATCTGCTGTTCTACCAACCAATGATACTTTTCCAATAAATGGGTTATGTCATCTTAATGGCATGCGTGACAGAACAACCCGATAGCTGTATTCTGAAGGGTTTGGAGTTTCTTTGGTGTGTTGTGTGATAAACTGGCATAAATAAGGTTACAGTAATCCAGGTGGGAAACAAAAAATGGGAGGGTAAGTGCATGAAAAGTGTCGTGATTAAAAAGATGGCGGAAGGCTGACAGTTGACGGAATAGAAAGAACCAGTTTTTTTTAATAAATGTGAGATCTGGGGTAGAAAGGAAAGTGCAGAATCAAGGATAATCCCTAGGTAGCGAAAACTCGGTACCGGAGTGATCAGGTGGCAGGAAGAGAGGACTGAGGTAGAGTTAAAAAACCAGCTACACGGATGATATTTTATTGGTTGACAAGGTTTCCACGTCTTCTTTTAATTTAACTCCTTTGCAAAGTTGTTTAGATACAATTTCATGTTGATTTAAGGACCATCATTTGGTTCTTAATGTTGATAAGATGGTGGCATGTTGGATTTCAGGTCAGGAGAAGCGTCCCTCGGTATCGCCAGTTTTATTTGGTAGACCAATGGCAGTAGCAAAATGTTTTTGGTACTTAGGGATAATCTTAGATTATAAGCTTTCTTTTCAGATTTCTTCTCTTGCGAGGAAAGGTTTTTTATTTTGTGTTAGTTGTGGTCTGTGAAACATTGTTTTAATCAGTCTTTAATACATGCACTTATTATTTCTAATCTTGACTACTGTAATGTGGTAATGTAGGAGTGGTGCAGAGCCATATTAAACGTTTGCAGACATTGCAAAATACTGCTTTGAGGATCTTGAGGAAGGCACACAAATACGATCATTGGTTGCCAGTTCGGTTCCATATCTTATTTAAGATCTTGACTTATGAACAAATTCCATTATATCTTAGCAATTTAGGTATTGCTTATTCCCCTTCAAGGGCCCTTAGATCTTTGCAGGACCTTAGAATAGTAATGCCGCATATTTGTAAGGCACGTTGGGAGTCAACCCGCTCCAGCGCCTTTTTTTTTTTGGTTGGCCCCAGTGGCGTATCCAATCAAGGTATGTGTATTGCTTGCACACCCCCTGTCAGTCCCTCCCTTCTCCCTCCCACCACATTTGTCCCTTGTCTTCCCAGCCTGGCCCCTCAATGATCTGAATTACCTCCCTCCCCCCGCACCCCCTTGTGACTTAAAATCAATTACAGTCTTCGCACAGGCAGCACCAGCAGCACTCATAGACTTCCTGTGGTCTGCATGTGGCTTTCTCTCTCAACCATCCCACCCCCTTCTGACACAACTTCCTGTTTTCTGAAAAGTGAAACATTTCATGCAGGCCACAGGAAGCCCATGAGTGCCGTTGCCTGACGAAGACTAGAAGTGATTTTAAGGTATGATGGGGAGGAGCAGGGTAGAAGGGGGGAATTGCCAGATCCTTGCGGGGTGGGGCCGGGCTGGGAAAGGAAGAGAGAGATGTGGTGAGAGGAAGAGGGAAGGGAAATACAGGCATATTCCCTATCGAAAATTCCTGGCTACGCTACTGGTTGGCCCCAACACTTTGGAATAGTCTTCTAAAAGTTATATGTACTGAAATGAATTTAAAGGCTTTTAAAAACGTTTTTTAGACTTTTTTTGTTTTAGCTTTTAATATGTTGTTAGAAGGGAGAGAAAGATCTACTGATGTAGGATGGGAAGCACATTATAATATAGGTTTTTATACTTTTTTTTTTCTTTGTTGGAATGCATCAGGTTTCAAGTTTATTTAATTTGCAACCCCACCTTCCGGAAACCATCAAGGCAGTTTACAATCTAAAATTATGGGGAAAACATGTCGAGCAAGGACTGTCTCTTCATGTTCAAGTGTACAGCGCTGCATACGTCTAGTAGCACTATAGAAATGATAAGTAGTAGTCTTTGGGATTCCGGAATCTTGCTACTCTTTGGGATTCCACACAGAATGTTGCTACTCTTTGGAATTCCGGAATCTTGCTACTCTTTGTCCTTAACTCTTATTTGTCCTGTTTGTCTGACCTGATTATATTGTAAGCTCTGTCGAGCAGGGACTGTCTCTTCATGTTCAAGTGTACAGTGCTGCGTACGTCTAGTAGCGCTATAGAAATGATAAGTAGTAGTAGTAGTCTTTGGGATTCTGGAATCTTGCTACTCTTTGTCCTTTTCCCATATTTGCTACTCTTTGGGATTCCGAAATATTGCTACTCTTTGTCCTTATTCCTTATTTGTCCTTTTTGTCTGTCCTGATTAGATTGTAAGCTCTGTCAAGCAGGGACTGTCTCTTCATGCCCAGTGTACAGCGCTGCGTATGTCTAGTAGCGCTATAGAAATGATAAGTAGTAGTAGTAGTCTTTGGGATTCCGGAATCTTGCTACTCTTTGTCCTTAACCCTTGTTTGTCCTGTTTGTCTGTCCTAATTAAATTGTAAGCTCTGTCAAGCAGGGACTGTCTCTTCATGCCCAGTGTACAGCGCTGTGTATGTCTAGTAGCGCTATAGAAATGATAAGTAGTAGTAGTAGTCTTTGGGATTCCGGAATCTTGCTACTCTTTGTCCTTAACCCTTGTTTGTCCTGTTTGTCTGTCCTAATTAGATTGTAAGCTCTGTCAAGCAGGGACTGTCTTTTCATGTTCAAGTGTACAGCGCTGCGTACATCTAGTAGCACTATAGAAATGATAAGTATTAGTAATAGTAAAACAAAGAAAGGAAAATTTTTGAGACATAAGACAGGACATGACATGGTAGGAAAAGAGGGATAGAACTACAATTGTTGATAGGAGAAAGGGTAGGAGAAGACAGAAGGGAAAAATTCTACGTTGTTGACCAGTCAGTACTGAATGTGTAGAATATTGTTTTATTGATATGCATCTATGAATAAATGAGTTTTTAGATCAGCTTTAAACTTAGCCATAGAAGGTTGCAATCTAAGAGAACTTGAAAGACCATTCCATAATTGAGGGCCTTGTAGCGAAAATGTAGCTTTCCTAATAAGTTCATGAACGATGATGTAATAGTTAGGAACAACAAGCTGGTTTTGTTGAGCGGATCTAAGTGATCTGGAAGGACAGCAGAGAATGAGTAGCTTGGAAAGATGAAAGTGACTCATGTGATGATAAAGTCTTGAAAACAAGTAATAAGATTTTGTAAATGATTTGTTGTGATACTGGCAGCCACTGTGGCACTTGTAGACGAGGAGCAATGTGATCCTATTTCTTAACCACTGTAATAAGTTGAATAGCTGTATTTTGAATAATTTTGTAATCGACATAGATCTTGGAGAAGAGACAGTTGAGGGGAGACATGATAGAGGTATATAAAATAATGAGTGGAGTGGAACAGGTGGATGTGAAGCGTCTGTTCACGCTTTCCAAAAATACTAGGACTAGGGGGCATGCGATGAAACTACAGTGTAGTAAATTTAAAACAGATCGGAGAAAATGTTTCTTCACCCAACGCGTAATTAAACTCTGGAATTCGTTGCCAGAGAACGTGGTGAAGGCGGTTAGCAGAGTTCAAAAAGGGGTTAGATGGTTTCCTAAAGAACAAGGCCATAAACCGCTACTAAATGGACTTGGAAAAAATCCACAATTCCAGGAATAACATGTGTAGAATGTTTGTACGTTTGGGAAGCTTGCCAGGTGCCCTTGGCCTGGATTGGTCGCTGTCGTGGACAGGATGCTGGGCTCGATGGACCCTTGGTCTTTTCCCAGTGTGGCATTACTTATGTACTTATGTAGTTCTGATATCTCTGTATAGTGAATTACAGTAGTCCAGCTGTGTTATAACTAGTGAATGGATTTATATGTTTAGTGAGCAAGATGAGATTAACGATTGTATTGATCGAATCAGACGTAGTTTATAGAACCAGTTTTGGAGCACTTTGGAAATTTGTGGACAGAATGTGAGCTCTGAATCAGTTAATACTACTAGGATATGTATTGTTTCTACTTATGGAATTTGAGTTCCTGGAAGAACAACAGGTGTGGACAAGGTTGTTGATGAAATGGCAGAAAAAGTGATAACGTGTTTAAGTCTGCCCTATTAAGGTTATGGAGTTCTTTTTCATTTTTTTAAATAAATTGTTATTGAAAACCACTTTGATCTGGTAAAGCTTTGATGGTATATCTAATATGAATAAATTATAACTGTAACTCTTGAAAAGATCTAGGGCCCTGTTTACTAAGCCACGCTATTGGCATGCTAGCGTTTTTAGCGTGTGCTAAACTCTAGAGACACCCAAAGGAATATATGGGTGTCTCTAGTGTTTAGCGCGCTTGAAAAATGCTAGTGCACCTTAGTAAACAAGGCCCCTAATATGTCCCCCCCCCTCGAAGCTGGCGAACAGACCAAATCTCCTTCTCCTGCTAATTAGAGCAGCTAATTACACTTTCCTGTATTCTAACATCTGAATTATTCCAAATAGTAATTAACTCATATTTTAATACTTGTGGCACACTCTGCAATATGAAAGAACAGGGCAGTAGTTTCTTAAGCTGTGTTGCAGGCAGACCACACAAAGGCAATGGAGCAGCAAATAGTCCACTCAGGAAGCTCCTCAACCGGGGCATCTGAAAAGCAAAGCGCGGCAGCAGTCAAAGAAGCAAAATGCTAACGCTTAACTCCATCCCTATCCTTATATTTCTTTTGGATTGTTGAGTTAGAATGTACGTTGTTACTGTTTTGTTTAGCTGTTTTGCATGTGCTGGTGGTGTATAACAGACCCAGAGTTGGAGATGATGCGAGATAAAAATATTTTAAACTAAGTTAAATAAATGGTTTTCAATATCAACCCCTGACTGTTTTCCTGATTTGACTCTTGTTCTTTATAGAATCCTAAGGCTCCTGTCAGATGGATTATTTGCATTTAACCAGAGTCAAACCTTTCCCCTCCCTGCTCTGCAGTCCCCGGGGGGGTCCCAGGACTTTTGTGTCTCAGCAGCCTGCTTTGCAGTGTCCAGTTTGATCTGTGAAGGCCACTTCTCTCACATCTCATTTCTGCTTCACTAATAGGTCAGGGCAGTTTGTTTATCTCTCTGCCGGGTCTCCTTTTCTCTCTTACCAAGATAATCTGCGTGTGGGTTTAATGTCAGCATGGCATTCCTTCCTGATTGTATTTGGAAGGATAATGGCTAGTGCAGGGGGTGTAGGAAGGAAAAGGGAACAGGACTTGATATATCACAATCTGGTTTTTGCAAATACATTCAAAGGGATTTACATAGTATATACAGGTACTTATTTGTACCTGGGGCAATGGGGGGGGGGGGGGGGGGTAGGTGACTTACCCAGAGTCACAAGCAGCTGCAGTGGGAATTGAACCCAGTTCCCCAGGATCAAGGTCCACTGCACTAACCACTAGGCTACTCCTCCACTCATTCCACCAATAAGAGCCAACCTCATCAGTGATGTCACAATGGCTTGATTGCCAGATACAGTTCCCCAGGATCAAAGTCCACTGCACTAACCACTAGGCTACTCCTCCACTCCACTCCAGGTGAGCTGGTGCTGTCCAAACCCTCAGTCTGTGCATGAGCAGACTCTGACGGTACCTATAATTCGTGCACATAAAGTTTTATCTCTTAATGTGTACGACTTACGATTTTTCTCTGTTGTGAATTTGTAGACATTTCACAGAAGAAAAGTGACCTGCAGAGGAGGAAACGGTTTTTACTGTTGAGACCTAGTGTTTTGGCTTAACATTTTCTGTAAATGTGTTATGACATGGCAAGAGGTTAAGTACATTTTCTTTGACCACTATTTTTGGTGGGTCAGCAGACTTTTCCTAGGTCATCTTCTCCTTCTGCCTCTACTCCAGGATAAAGGGGATAAGGGTTAGGCCATAGTTTAAGTACAGAAGGTAGTTTCACCCCTTTTCCTTTAGAACATTTTTCCCTTGGGTTGAATGGGTTACGATCCTGTTCTACAGGACTGGGTAGTTGAGTGGATGACTGTTTTTTTTCCACTTGATGTAGGTGTTTTCTCTTTTTTTTTCCCAATCAGTATTTTCTTGACAAATGTGACCACTCAAGGACGGCAATAGGGGGAGGGGAAAACAGGGCAGCTGCTCTGGTCCCACCTGCTTCTGGGGGCCCCAGGGTCCAAGCATCTCTTCCCCTTCTCCCCACCACAGTCCGTCTCCTTCCTGATCTTGTTTAAAAATGTATTTCCCCAGTGAGGCAGCCATTCTCACAAACGGCCTGTGGCTGCCCCGAAACTTTCCCTCTCTGCCGCGATCCACACCCCTCTGATGACAGAGAGGGAGAGCTTTGGGACAGCCGGAGGCAGCTTGTAAGGATGGCTGCTGCGCTGGAGCCCCTCTGGGAAGGGAAATACAAATTTTAAAGAGACTGCGAGGTGAAGGAAAGGGAGAGAGATGGATTGTGGTGGGGAGAAGGAGAAGAGACATCCGAACCGTGTAGTGGCAATGCAGGTGGGGGAGGGGGTTCAGAGATCAGGGGCCCTTTCCTTTCTGCCCTGGGCCCCATCATGGCCAAAACCAGTCCTGTGACCACTTGATCTGTAATTGTTTCAATCTTTTAATTAAAAAAGAAAAGTGGCATGGCACACAGACACAACTTGCAGAGATAAGTGTAGTTGCCTGCTCTGACCCACACTCACATCTGTATATGCAACACATAGAGGGGCATTTTTGAAAGGGACGTCCACGTTTCAATTTGGACGTCCTTGCAAAACGTCCCGATCCAGGGGCGGGGAAACCTGTATTTTCAAAACCAGATGGGCGTCCATCTTTTGTTTCAAAAATACTGTCAGGGATGTCCAAATCCTTAAATGTGGTCGTCCTTAGAGATGGACATCCTTAGACATGGTCATTTCTGATTTTCAGCGATTTTCGAAACCAAGGATGTCCATCTCAGAAACGACCAAATGCAAGCCATTTGGTCATGGGAGGAGCCAGCATTTGTAGTGCACTGGTCCCCCTGACATGCCAGGACACCAACCGAGCACCCTAGGGGGCACTGCAGTGGACTTCATAAATTGCTCCCAGGATCATAGCTCCCTTACCTTGTATGCTGAGCCCCCCCAAACCCACTAACCCCAACTGTGCACCACTACCATAGCCCTTACGGGTGAAAGGGGGCACCTAGATGTGGGTAGAGTGGGTTTGTAGTGGCTCGCTGTTTCCTCCACAAATGTAACAGGTGGGGGGGATGGGCCTGGGTCCGCCTGTCTGAGGTGCACTGCAGTACCCACTAAAACTGCTCCAGGGACCTGCATACTGCTGTCATGGACCTGAGTATGACATCTGAGGCTGGCATAGATGCTGGCACGAAATACTTTGAAAGATGCTACAGAAAATTACAGAATGCTTGAGAATAGGTAAACAAGCCATACTGTGGGATTGTGGTCACATGTTTCCAAGTCCAGGTGGCCAGTCTGAACTCAAAAACAAGCACCATCCCCCTGTTCACATACCAAATTAATTAGAGCTGTGTCTTATCTTCTACATTCCAACTAGCGATTTCTCATACGTTTGCACCAAACTCTGGAACACACTACTGAAAGACTTAAAATTCATGGACAACCTAATCTTCTGGAAAGACCTGAAAGCCCATTTATTCAGAAAATTCCTTCCCACTGAACCAACCTAACCAAGGAGATCACCGGGAAAAACTTCACGACTATGACAATGGACAGAACTGAACTAGGCTTACATCAACCCAAACACCTCAAACACCTCACACATTTATCTATGACAACAATAAAACACATAAAACTTGTCAAATTCAAGACCAATATATAAACCTCATTGCTCTATCTAAATTGCAACCAATTTATTCAACACCTGTAAGCCACATTGAACCTACCAATAGGTGGGGAAATGAGGGGTATAAATGCAGAAATAAAGAAACTACCTAATTTATTTAATTTATTTCCATATTTATATCCCACTATAAAACCAAAGTGGGTTACAATTAAAACATACATAAAATAATGACAAACAGAGCATCGTAGTACAATACATTTTAACAAACATCCTAGAATGTAATACAATCTCTAAAGAGAAGCAATTGTTACAAATCCTAGATAAATGCTCAAGAAAATATTTTTTCTAAAAACATACGTTTTCAGATGTTTCTTAAATTGTTGTCTACTGGAATAAAGTCTCAAATGACCAGGCAAATACATAGTAACATAGTAACATAGTGGATGGTGGCAGAAAAAGACCTGCACGGTCCACCCAGTCTGCCCAACAAGATAAACTCACATGTGCCATTTTTTGTGTATACCTTACCTTGATTTGTACCTGTCTTTTTCAGGGCACAGACTGTATAAGTCTGCCCAGCACTATCCCCACCTCCTAACCACCAAGCTCTGCCTCCCACCACCGGCTAAGCTTCTGGAAGCTCTCTTGAGCAGGGACCGTCCTTCCCCATGTTTAAACTTGTACAGCACTGCGTAACCCTGGCAGCGCTATAGAAATGCTAAGTAGTAGTAGTAGTAGTGGGGATCCCTTCCTTCTGACCAGGATTCCTTTATGTTTATCCCACGCATGTTTGAATTCCATTACCGTTTTCCTCTCCACCACCTCCCATGGGAGGGATTCCAAGCATCCACCACTCTCTCCATGAAAAAATACTTCCTGACATTTTTCTTGAGTCTGCCCCCCTTCAATCTCATTTCATGTCCTCTCGTTCTACCGCCTTCCCATCTCCGGAAAAGGTTCGTTTGCGGATTCATACCTTTCAAATATTTGAACGTCTGTATCATATCACCCCTTTTTCTCCTTTCCTCCAGGGTATACATGTTCAGGTCAACAAGTCTCTCCTCATACGTCTTGTAATGCAAATCCCATACCGTTCTCGTAGCTTTTCTTTGCACCACTTCCATTTTTTTAACATTCTTCACAAGATACGGCCTCCAAAACTGAACACAATACTCCAGGTGGGGCCTCACCATAGACTTGCTCCTGCAATAGAAGAAGCTCAGCTAGATGTATTGGCCAAATGACCGATAGGGACACATAACTGCTTAGCAGTTTCAGAACATAACACACCCTTTGGCTGGTATATAGAAATTATTATTATTTATTATTAATTACATTTGTACCCCGCGCTTTCCCACACATAGCAGGTTCAATGCGGCATACCTAGTAAATAGAATTACAAAGTCTTGAAGGAGAATGTTACAAGTTGTAGTAAACATAGTAGTAGTGGGGAATCCTTGTGGATAGAAATTCCATGTGTGAAGGGAAAGAGTATACTGATAGGGATATACTACCGTCCACCGGGACAGAACAAACAGATTAACAAATGTTTATAGAAATTAGGAAAACTGACAAATTGAGCAACATTATAATAATGGGTGATTTCAATTACCAGAGACTTATGGAATATATAGAATATTAATCACGGAATTTAAATCAAAGACCGCAGACCAGGTCACAAAGATGCAACCAGCAGTTGTAAACATTTCTGATAGACTTTTAACATCTAATGAAATAAAAGTGTTGAGTAGAGGATTGTCTTTCATTCCCACCAGCCTTCATGACCCTTTCTTATTTAGAATGGATATTGAGAAATTTATGCAGAAGTTACGTTTGAAATTATTCTTTGCTTCAGAAGAACAAGTAGAAGCTATAGTGAGTGAGTGAGCCATTGTGAGTGAGCCATCTAAATGGACTCCAGGGGGTAATTTAGACGTGGTGCTATCAACATTTAAATTATGTATATTAAAGGATTTGGAGGAAGTAGAAACTCATCTATCTAGATGTAAGCTAAATTTAAATAAAGAAGAACGCACAGCTTTACACAATTTAAAAAGCGATATCGGCATTACTATTCGAAGGGCCGATAAAGGAGGTGCAGTTGTGGTACAGAATACTACGGACTACATGATAGAGGTTAGGCGCCAACTTACAGATAGGGACACTTACTTGGAGATAAAGGAGGACTCTTCTGAGACTGTACAAGAACATACCAACGAACTGACCAACTTCCAGAAACTGCTAAAGACCCATCTCTTCGACAAGACCTATCACAAAGACCAAGTCATCTGAATTTCCCACATATACCCTGAATGTAAATTAATGCCTTCTGGTTTTTTTTTCTTTCTCTTATCATTATGTACTACTCTACCATGTAACCTAATCCTTTGTAACACCAAATGTCTACTCTCCTCACACTTCCACCATTCATGATGTATTGTAAGCCACATTGAGCCTGCAAAGAGGTGGGAAAATGTGGGATACAAAGGCAATAAATAAATAAATAAATATAGTTAGGCTTACTAACAAGGGCAGACAGATGGGCTTTTTGACCAAAAAAGAATATATGTTTTTGAATCCTCGTTATTTTAAAGTCCCTGTCTTTTACATTCCTCCTAAGATTCATAAGAATCCCCGGGCCGGCCGATTGTGTCTGCCCAGGGTTCTTTGTTGGAACGTGCAGCCCAATTTATTGATAAAATTTTACAGCCTTATATGTTCAATATAAAATCCTATAGTCAGGATAGCTCTCATTTCTTAAGATTATTAACATCTTTACAAGGCAGACTCACCTCGAACATGATACTTGTGACATTAGATGTCTGTGCTCTCAACACCTCCATTCCACATGTTCTAGAAGATATTTTAAAACAGAGACCACGGCCACACCTCATGCCCACGGATTTCATTTTGGAATTGACTCATATTACATTGTCAGAGAATTATTTCACATGTGATCATAAATATTACTTTCAGAAGACGGGAGTTTCTATGGGGGTGGCTTGATCCCCAACAATTGCTAACCTACTCATGGAAGCCTTTGAAAAGAAATGGATTTCCACCTCTAACTTGTTCACTTATGCCATTTGTTGGTTTCGTTATATAAATGACATCTTTATGATCTGGGGAGGTACATTGACTCAATTGACACAATTCATCAATGAACTGAAGGGTGATCAACAGAGACATACAGCTTTATGGTTTATAATGGGCTAGGAACCCCAGATCCTTGTTAAGTCCTTTCTGTTGGGTGTTAAAATATTCAATCATTCTGATGTCTCTGTTGATCACCCCACCCCTCACCTATCCACACCCATCCTGTTAGAATATCAATGATATGCTTTGATGTCCCCATGCATACCTCCTACCCACCCCCATCCTCCCACCCTGTCAGACTGTCATAGTAATGCTTGAATGTTTTCACTTATATACACTGTCAGCTAGCACATTTGTTTATTTCCGATCTGAGGAAGAAGGGCAACCTTCAAAAGCTAATCAAGAAATGTATTAAGTTATGTCCAATAAAAAAGGTATCATCTTATTTTCTTTTCCATGTTTTATTTTGTTTGATTTCTATTGATAACCTTAAGAGTGGACTAACACGGCTACCACACTCCTCTACTTAAGAAGGACTTAGGAAATAGAAATTGAATAAATGAATCTGTCCTCAGCAGTAATTTAGCAGACATGATAATAATGTCCAACTTGACAACTAATTAAACAGATGACAGATATGTGGGTGTCAAAGATCCTTCAGCTGAGTTTCAATCTGAGAAGAGAAATGTACAGGGGCTGAGGTGATTGAGGGCGGGAGGAGAGGTTTCCTGGAAGACAGCAATTGCAAAACCATTTTCTGTTAATTGCAACTTGTATTGAATAAGAAAACAGTCACCAGAAAGGAGAGATTGGCTAACATGAGTGTGGAAGGAGCAGTGACCTGCAGCAGCAAGGACAGAGACAGTCCTGCAGAGTTAAGGACAATACTGAGAGAGGCTGGAGGGGAGGGGTGACTTCTGTACGCAGGGTGGGTTATAGATGATCCCCTCAGAACAAAAAACAGCCCACATCCAGCTTTTGCATTGTTTCAGTTATGCAGTGATTTATAACTTCTATAACCTAAAGGCTTAAAAGAAAATTCAGATCATGTCTGCACCTGCATTCACACAGATTAAAGCTGATTCGGGCACTGCTTGTTCTTATTACACAATAAGCAGAGGGACTTGGCCTGTTTGTTCTCAGGGGCTCGTCTGAGGAGGCGGCTGTGATCTGGGCCCAGGTGGGAGGCATTTTCTCCCAGTGGAAGGTAATAGGAACAAACTCTGCCAACTCCTTGCTGAGAGACTGTTGGCTGACTTGTCTCTGAACTGTGCCTTGAGACTGGTGCTGAGTTGCCTGAAACTGCTTCTTCCTACATTCATATCTTCTGTCTCTGATCGGTGATTGCGTTGGGTGCAAGGACATCCCCAGCACAAACCTGTCCGTCCATGCGATTGGCTTCCCGTGCCTTCGCCTATCATGGACAGATGAGACTGTACCACCGGCCGCACAGGGCAAGAGAAAAGTGTAGCATAGGGGACGTGTGACTTCATAGTTATTGCTAAAGCTTTCTTGCTATTCACACTCAGCCACATTTAAACTTGAAATCCAGGTGGAAGAGGAGCAAGAAGATCTGCACCGTTGTTCTGGAAATATGGAAAGAAAGAAGTGTTACAGCTGCAGCAGAAGATAAATCCAGTGCAGAGGAGCATCTCAGTAGACGCCAGTAGCTGTGAATCCATGGTTCATCTGGGACTGTGATCCGCCTAGAGTGACATGAGAAAGAGAACACGTAAAAGCAAAAGCCATGAATATTTATTGATGCTTTTATTTTACATATAAATCAGAGTTTTTCTGGGTTTCCTTTTTGCAGTCACTCTAGGTGGGGTCACAGTCCCAGATGGATACAGATACTAATGTGCTATAAAGTGCTGGGCTTATAATTTAGGCCCTCATGATAATTTAGGCCCTCATGATCAAAAGCTCCGCGCTGTTCCAAACAGTGCTCTAAAAATAGCGCTGGAACAGCGCAGAGCTTTTCTGCATCGATGATCAGAGATAATGCATGCAAATTTAAGCAGCGCTATTATCTCTGATCAAGGGGTAGAAGTGCGGGAGAATTGTACCTGAGCATGCGCTCAGCACAATTCTCCCGCACTTGTTTGACAGATCTGGGCTGTCAAAAACCCAAACCTGTCAAACACAGGGGCTGGAGGTCCATGGGACCACCAAGCCCTGACTACCCCTGCCCCGAGCAAGGCAAAACGGGGGCTGGAGGTCCTGCGGACCTCCGGTCCCCCCGACGATCTCACCCCCCCAAGTTCAGGGAGGGCTGGATATCTGGTGGGTCTCCAGACCCCTGAACCCCCAGAAAATATCAAGTGGCCGCCGCCGCTGGCCAAACCCTCTCCCACCCTCCCACCCAGCGAGCGATGGGGAGAGGCTGGAGGTGCACCCCAACTCCCCCCCCCCTGTGTTGTTGTACCAATCCCTGATGGTCCAGTAGGAGTAGTGACAACCCCCCTCCCGGCCCCCCTACCCTCTCCCACCTTCCCACCCAGCGAATGACGCCACCCCAACTCCCCCCCAGCGTATACCAATCCCTGGTGGTCTAGCGTGAGTAGAAGTAGTGACAACCCCCCTCCCGGCCCCCCCTACCTTTAGTTGGAGGAGGGACGCAGCCTGCCTCCCTCCTCTTCCAGTGGACGACATTGCAAAATGGCGGCACCCAGCCCCACCCATTGCATCCTGGGATGCACGGGGTGGGGCTACAGACCATGTAAGGGAGCGATTACCTTACATGGTTTGTAGCCCCGCCCAGCGTATGGGCTCAGGGAGTTTGTTCCAAGCATGGGGTGAAGCGAGGTAGAAAGGGCGAAGCCTAGAGTTGGCGGTGGTGGAGAAGGGTACTGAAAGGAGGGATTTGTCAAGAGAGCGGAGGTTACGGGTGGGGACATAAGGGGAGATGAGAGTAGAGAGATAAGGAGGGGCTGCAGATTGAGTGCATTTGTAGGTGAGTAGGAGAAGCTTGAACTGTATGCGGTATCTGATCGGAAGCCAGTGAAGTGACTTGAGGAGAGGGGTGATATGAGTATATCGGTTGAGGCGGAAGGTAAGACGTGCGGCCGAGTTCTGGATGGACTGAAGGGGGGATAGATGGCTAAGTGGGAGGCCGGTGAGGAGTAGGTTGCAGTAGTCAAGGCGAGAGGTAATGAGAGAGTGGATGAGAGTTCGAGTGGTGTGCTCAGAGAGTAGGGGGCGAATTTTGCTAATGTTATAGAGGAAGAAGCAACAGGTCTTGGCTATCTGCTGGATATGCGCAGAGAAGGAGAGGGAGGAGTCAAAGATGACACCAAGGTTGCGGGCAGATGAGACAGGGACGATGAGGGTGTTATCAATTGAGATAGAGAGTGAAGGGAGAGGAGAAGTGGGTTTGGGTGGGAACACAATAAGTTCCGTCTTGGCCATGTTTAGTTTCAGGTGACGGTTGGACATCCAGGCAGCAATGTCGGATAAGCAGGCCAGTACTTTGGCCTGGGTTTCCGCAGTGATTTCTGGTGTGGAGAGATAAAGCTGGGTGTCGTCAGCATAAAGATGATAGTGGAAACCATGAGAAGAGATTTGGGAGCCTAAGGAAGAGGTGTAGATTGAAAAAAGAAGGGGCCCAAGGACAGAACCCTGGGGAACTCCAACAGAGAGCGGGATAGGGGAGGAGGATGAGCCATGAGAGTGTACTCTGAAGGTACGATGGGAGAGATAAGAGGAGAACCAGGAGAGGACAGAGCCCTGGAACCCAAAGGAGGACAGTGTGTCAAGAAGTAGGTTGTGATTGACAGTGTCAAAAGCGGCGGATAGGTCGAGGAGGATGAGGATTGAATAGTGACCTTTAGATTTGGCGAGGAACAGGTCATTGCAGACTTTGGATAGTGCTGTTTCTGTTGAGTGTAGGGGGCGAAAGCCGGATTGAAGCGGATCGAGAATGGCATGAGAGGAGAGGAAATCAATGCAGTGGCTGTGAATGGCGCGTTCAAGTATCTTGGAGAGGAAGGGTAGGAGGGAAATGGGGCGGTAATTGGAGGGACAGGTAGGGTCAAGTGATGGTTTTTTGAGGAGTGGTGTGACCACGGCATGCTTGAAGGTGTCCGGGACAGTTGCAGTGGAGAGAGAGAGGTTGAGGATATGACAGATTTGCAAGCTAATTGCGCTAAGAGCCCTGTTTAGCATGCATTTGCATGCTACTTGTGCTAACAGCCCTCGAGTGCGTTGTTTCAGGTGCTTAAGGGCTCTGATCATGGATCGGCAGCAAACTGCGGTGCTAGTATGGCGTTAACAGCCTCTAGCGCCAGAGTTTGCTTTTGATCATGAGGGCCTTAATGTTTAATGGACTGGATATTTAGATCACTACACGGAACTTCATACGAGCTGATCGACATGCATATGCAGCCCATAACCACGACTTTCACATGACAAAAATACTACCAAAGCCTCTGTGTATTTTATTGCTTGAAGCACATGCTCCCTTATAAAATTACCCTCTTTATTTTCAGAAACAGCAGGGAATTTGAAGGTCGTCTGCATATAAATAAAATCTAAGTCCTTCTTGTCAGAGAACATCACACAGGGCTGTATATAAACAGTAAACAGCTTTGGTGAGAATATTGATCCCTGTAAAATACAGAACCCATCCTCATAAACTATCAGGGCTGCAAAGAGACCAAGCCAGGCCAGGGGCAAACAAATTTGAGGGCACCCCCCTCCCCGCCTGACAGTAGCATACTGCTCACTCAGTCTGTCTCCTGCTCCTGTGTGCTGGGTTACAAAAGTATTGCCATACTGGTACAGACCGAAGGTCCATCAAGCCCAGTATCCTGTTTCCACCAGTGGCCAATCCAGGTCACAAGTACCTGGCAGAAACCTCAATGAATAACAAGATTCTGGAATCCCAGAGTAGCAACATTCCTTGTAGAACCCCAGAGAGTAGCAAAATTCCATTCAGAATCCAAAGTACATAAGTGTTGGCATACTGGGACAGACCAAAGATCCATCAAGCCCAACATCCTGTTTCTAGCAGTGGCCAATCCAGGTCACAAGTACCTGGCAGAAACCTCAATGAATAACAAGATTCTGGAATCCCAGAGTAGCAACATTCCATGTAGAACCCCAGAGAGTAGCAATATTCCATTCAGAATCCCAAGTACATAAGTGTTGCCACACTGGGACAGACCAAAGATCCATCAAGCCCAGTATCCTGTTTCCAACAGTGGCCAATCCAGGTCACAAGTACCCGGTGGAAACCTCAAAGAATAACAAGATTCTGGAATCCCAGAGTAGCAACATTCCATGTAGAACCCCAGAGAGTAGCAAGATTCCATTCAGAATCCCAAGTACATAAGTGTTGCCATACTGGGACAGACCAAAGATCCATCAAGCCCAGCATCCTTTCTCCAACAGTGGCCAATCCAGGTCACAAGTACCTGGCAGAAACCTCAAAGAATAACAAGATTCTGTAATCCCAGAGTAGCAACATCCATGTAGAACCCCAGAGAGTAGCAAGATTCCATTCAGAATCCCAAGTACATAAGTGTTGCCATACTGGGACAGACCAAAGGCCCATCAAGCCCAGCATCCTGTTTCCAATCCAGGCCACAAGTACCTGGCAGAAACCTCAAAGAATAACAAGATTCTGGAATCCCAGAGTAGCAACATTCTATGTAGAACCCCAGAGAGTAGCAAGATTCCATTCAGAATCCCAAGTACATATGTACATAAGTGTTGCCATACTGGGACAGACCAAAGGTCCATCAAGCCCAGCATCCTGTTTCCAACAGTGGTCAATCCAGGTCACAAGTACCTGGTGGAAACCTCAAAGAATAACAAGATTCTGGAATCCCAGAGTAGCAACATTCCATGTAGAACCCCAGAGAGTAGCAAGATTCCATTCAGAATCCCAAGTACATAAGTGTTGCTACACTGGGACAGACCAAAGGTCCATCAAGCCCAGCATCCTGTTTCCAACAGTGGCCAATCCAGGTCACAAGTACCTGGTGGAAACCTCAAAGAATAACAAGATTCTGGAATCCCAGAGTAGCAACATTCTATGTAGAACCCCAGAGAGTAGCAAGATTCCATTCAGAATCCCAAGTACATATGTACATAAGTGTTGCCATACTGGGACAGACCAAAGGTCCATCAAGCCCAGCATCCTGTTTCCAACAGTGGTCAATCCAGGTCACAAGTACCTGGTGGAAACCTCAAAGAATAACAAGATTCTGGAATCCCAGAGTAGCAACATTCCATGTAGAACCCCAGAGAGTAGCAAGATTCCATTCAGAATCCCAAGTACATAAGTGTTGCTACACTGGGACAGACCAAAGGTCCATCAAGCCCAGCATCCTGTTTCCAACAGTGGTCAATCCAGGTCACAAGTACCTGGTGGAAACCTCAAAGAATAACAAGATTCTGGAATCCCAGAGTAGCAACATTCTATGTAGAACCCCAGAGAGTAGCAAGATTCCATTCAGAATCCCAAGTGCATAAGTACATAAGTGTTGCCACACTGGGACAGACCAAAGGTACATCAAGCCCAACATCCAGTGGCCAATCCAGGTCACAAGTATCTGGCATTAACTGTGCTCTTTTCATTTCATATATGAAATTGATTTTTGGAATATATTTAAATATAATTTTGTATAATATTTTTCAGTGGTTTTATACCTTAAAATAATGCAGTTAACTCTGCTCTGCCAGCCATGGGTCTTTCCTTCCTGCTGGGTCCTCTCCCGCCTATGTGGAAATAGGAAGTACTTCACATAGAAGGCAGGGCTTAGCTGGCAGAGCAGTGTTAATGCAATAACCTGGCACATAGGAGCAGGAGACCAATCCAGCCTTCTGCCTGTTCCTGCCACTGGACGCCTGAAGAAAGTGGCTTTTCTATTGCCGGTACTAGGCCCTCCTTGGAAGCCAGGCCTAGGAGAATCTTGCCCCCTCCTTGGTGTCCCTGTAATCTATATGATCCCAGAACCAGTCATTTGAGTCTATTAATCAATTAAGATGATAGGACTCCAAGGGACAGTCCTGAACTGACTATCTCATAAAGCCACTGGGGATGATGGACTGTATCAAAGGTAGCACTTAAGCCAATTAAGAGAAAGCCCACACTGCCTCTTCAAGTAAGGAAACTGCTGTTTCAGTACTAGGGATGGGCTGCCAGAAAAGTTTAATTTTGGTATGTTATAACAAGCTTATAACCCGCCAATTCCCTCAGATCGAGATTCGAGGAAAGATACAAAAGAAATAAGACTGATAAACATATCAGGAATTACAAAAATATAAATAAAAACTCTAAAAATCTAGTTTTAACACAAAACACTTAACAAAACCTTTTAAGTCTAAAAATACAACTAAACACAGAAACATTAAAATAAATAAGTTTTCAAGGCTTTACGAAAAGAAAAACGTAGTTCCAAAGGTAAATTATTCCATAAGCGGACTGCCTGAAGTAAAACAGAATGTGAAAATAACGCTTTAAATCTGACTGATCTTGCCATGGGAATGGCCAAAAGAAATTCATTCCTGCTTCTAGTTGTCCCAATTGAGTTTTAAATGAATGAGACAAGCCCTCAGAGTAGTTTCCTTCCAGAATCTGAAATACTAAACGTAACACCTTGAAATGAACCCTGGCCTGAACCAGTAGCCAATGCAACCTCTCCAACAAAGAAGTCACATGATCGCTTCGAGACGTGCTAAAAATGAGTCTGGCAGCTGAATTTTGAATCAATTGAATCTTACAAAACAATTTAGCAATTATGCCTAGGTATAAAGAATTACAATAATCCAGCATCATCTTAAAATAAGACTTTAATTTGAGGTTCCATAGTTAATGAAGAATCCAACATTACCCCTAAAACCTTAGATGTCCTTTCAGTATTTAATTGAAAGCCATCACTAGTTTGAATGGAATATTGGATAAATTAAGAGTGAACCATAAAATTATAGTCTTATCAGCATTTAGCTTTAAATGAACAGAGGTAGACTAATTTCTAATCTTCCTAATACAATCGTTGACAATAGAAGAATCAGAACCCATAACTCACTTAAATTCCAAGAGATTTATCTGAGCAAACTCATGTAAAGATTATATAAAACTAGTAAAAAAAAGGCCCGTTTCTGTTTTAAAGGAAACGGGCGCTAGCAAGGTATTCCTCGGAGTGTGTATGTTTGAGAGAGTGTGTGTGAGAGTGACTGTGTGAGACAGAGTGAATGTGCGAGTGTGTGTGTGTGTGTGTGTGACAGAGAGAGAGAGTGAGACTGGGTGCGAGTGTGTGTGTGAGAATGAGAGTATTTGCCAGGGTCCCCCCTCCCTCCCAGTTCCAGGGTCGTCGTCCCCTGGTCTATCTCCCAGTTGCAGGGGGGTCTCCCCCTCCCTCCTAGTTGCAGGGGGTCCCCCCTCCCTTCCTTCCCCCCTTTTTCCCAGTTGCAAGGTCCCCCCTCCCACCCAGTTGCAGGGCCCCCCCTCCCTGTCTCCCTCCCTCCCAGTCTCCCTCCCTCCCAGTTGCAGGGTCTGTCTGTCTCTCCCCCTCCTTTTGTCCCCCACGTTTTAAGGCACTGTCTATCCAGTTGAAACAGCTTTAGACTTGTTTCAGATGGAACAACAATTTTAAAACGCCAATGTGAAGCAGCAGCTCTTAGGTTTGCTTGGTTTTGAGTGTATACCAATGACGGCTGCGTAGGGGAGTGGAAACAGAGATTAACCAATGGGTTTTCTTGCTTACCGTAGACTTGCGTTGCTCACTTCCACTCCTGTGCATTAAACGTCCTGCAGCATCTCATAGGTTTGCTTCGTTTGTTTTGAGTGAACGGGGATGACGGCTGCGCTGGAGTCGGACCCGCTGCTCTGTCCCTCCCCCCTCTTCCGAGTCGACACTGGATTCCGACAGCCGCCCTGAGCCCTCACCCGCCTCCTCCACATTGGACAGTCACCACAGGCACTCTCCTTCGTCCTCTCTGACAGTCCGAATCTGGACTTGGAGAGGAGAGGGAGGGCGGCGGCGTTTTTTTGATGGCGGTTACTGTGCGCGGGTGTTTCTGGATGTTTACAGCCAGTCTCGAGCGATTCCTAGGCAGGGGGAGGCGTGTTTCCCTACTCCTCCCCCTGCCTGGGTCGCTGTTTGCTGCTGGCTGAGTCGCGGTTTGTTGCTGTGCATCCGGCTGGTGACGTCACCCGAGGTGCAGCCAATCAGTGGGATTCATGACGTCATTTTGATCTACAGCACCTAGCAGACCACGGCGGAAGCCAGGATCCCAGGCAGCTTCAGAACGTTGGAGGTGAGAATTATTATATAGGATAGGGGAACGCTGGGGTACTCCACAAGGGGGTTTCCATGAAGAGGAATAAGTACCATCTTTTCAGCACCAGATACTGCCCTATCTTTCAAAAAGGATGCAAACCATCTGAAAACAGGGTCAACTAACCTTATTCCAGAAAGTAAGCCCAACAAAATATCATGATCTACTTTGTCGAAAGCTGCAGAGATATCTAACTGCAACAGAACTGCCTCACCACCTCTACATAATACCTGCTTAACCTCAGATGCTAATGACAGCAGCAAAGTTTTGGTGCTGTGAAAAGAACGAAAACCATTTTGAGAGCTAAGCAATAGTGCATATTCATTTGTATAGTTTGAAAGTTGTATTCCAACCACGAACTCCACCAAGTTAGTGAAAAAAGAAATATTCGCAATTGGCCTGAAATTGGCAGTTTGAGTGTCTTTTCTGGGAATGTTCATTTTATTCATTTTCATTTGGCTATTTTTGCATCATGGGGCAGTCGTTAAGGGGCTCTTTTACGAAAGCTTAGCATTTAACGCACACTAATTCCAGAGTGCTCACTAAGCTTTAGTAAAAGGGCCCTTAACTGCACAATCTCTTGAAAGAGGGCACACTACATGCAAATGTGGATTCTGAGTGAAGATCACCAGCAGACTGGGAGTGGTTGGTGGGAAAAAGGAGTGCATGAGGGAAGAGCCAGTTCTAGGCCAACTGAAAGAGGAGATAGTGCTAAGCACTACTCAAAGCTGTGATCAGATCTACAAGAACACCAACTGACAGAGAAGACCAACCTCCACAAGAACACCAACTGACAGAGAAGACCAACCTCTACAAGAATGCCAACTGACAGAGAAGACCAACCTCCACAAGAACACAACGGAAGGAAATAGGAAGCCAGTGTTCAGTAATTAGTGGAGGGAAGACAATGTCATATTTCTTGGCAGTATTCTAAATTAATTGAAGTCAATGCAGTTGATGTTCTGGGAGACCATAAAACAGTGAATTGCAATAATCCAACTGAGAAATGATTAACGATTGGGTAAGCAAATGTAGAGAAGGAGTGTAAAAAAAAAAAGAACGTGCAAGGTAAATCTGTCTCTTCTCAAAAGAGGATTTTTTTTTTTTTTACAACAGCGGAGATATACTCCCTAAATTTCAAAAGAGAATCAACAATTACTCCCAGGATTTTTATTGAATGCTTAAGTGGAACTTGAACTCCATTAATCACGGGGGCTAAAGAGAGAATTAATGAACCTGTCAAGGAGAAGTGTAAAGCAGGTTGTTTTAGATGGATTCAGTTTCAATTTATTAAAAGCTATTCAACTAGAAACAACTGTAAGCTTAGTAGAGGTCAAGCTAATCTCATCTGCAGTTTGGTTTTTCAATTGGAAAAAGCAGCTGAACATCATCAGAGTCTGTAAGAGAAGTGCCAAGGGAGAAGTAAAAATATTAAAATGAATTGAACCCAGGACAGATCCTTGGGGTACACTGCATGCAAGATCATAAATTATAGAAAAGGAGTTGGACCGATGAACCTGGAATGACCTCTAATTGAGATAAGACTAAAATCTTTTTCCGTGGAGTGCTACAAATGCCTATTTGCTGTAGTGAATTCATAAGGATATCAAGTTTCAAATTTATTTAGGATTTTCTATCCCGCTCATCAGTTATGTGTCTGAGCGGCTTCCATTCTAAAGTACAAGAATAATAATAAGACAGACAATTACAAAACATGGCAGAAAGGAAAGGAGGGTAGAAATACAATGTAGATAGGATAGGAGGGTAGGGAAAAGGGAGAGGAGGTACTTCACAACTGTTTTGTGCAAAACGTGCAAAGTCAAACTTAGACGTCATATTGAAAATGCCCCTCCACGTCTTCCCTAGTGATGTATTTGCAAATGTTAATATCTTGGTTTAGTGCCAATAGTCTTAAACTGAATGTAGGGAAAATACAGATATTGTTTTTGCCAACTAAATTTATCCTAGGCAAATTCTGCAGATACTAAAATTGTAATTTCTTCAGAGGGTAAATATCTTGGAGTAATATTAGACTCTAAATTATCTTTTAAATCGGAAATAAAGAATGCTATTCAGAAAGCCTTTTTTATGTTGAGATTACTGAGATCTTTGAAAAAATTCTTATTTGAAGCTAATTTTCAGACAGGATTGCAAGCATTGATTTTAACTGTTTTAGACTATTGTAATTCACTGTACCTAGGTCTTTCAAAGTCAACGGTTCACTCCCTGCAAACTGTGCAAAATTCAGCTGCTAGACCCTTGACAGGACTGTCAAACTTTGATCACATTTCACAGGCATTGATGGAATTACACTGGCTGCCAGTGTTTTGACGGATTAGATTCAAGGCATTGACTTTGATTTTCAAAGCCTGGAGTAATGATGCTCCTCTTGTATTGATCTTGTCTTTGAGATTATATCGGCTGATTCATGGAGGGGCATAATCGGACGGGGCGCCCAAGTTTTCCTGAGGGCGTCCTCGCAGGACGTCCTGGCGAAGGGGCGGGGAAACCCGTATTATCAAAGCAAGATGGGCGGGCATCTTTCATTTCGATAATACGGTCGGGAACACCCAAATCTCCACATTTAGGTCGACCTTATACATTTTTCTTCACTCAACGCATAGTTAAACTCTGGAATTCGCTGCCGGAAAAGGTGGTTAAGGCGGTTAACTTAGCAGACTTCTAAAAAGGGTTGGACGGCTTCCAGGAGGAAAAAAGCCATAGAATGTTATTGAATGGACGAGGGAATACAGTATTTCTAGGATGGGCGGGACAAATTGTTTGTTCTTTTGGCCGCTGTCGGTGACAGGGTGCTGGGCTCGATGGACCCTTGGTCTGTCCCAGCATGGCGATGCTTATGTACTAAGAAAGAAAGAAAGAAGAGATCATACTACAGAGGCAATAAAAGAATAGGAAACCTGCCTGAGGAGATAAGTAGAGACAAGGTCAGTGAGAAAGGAAGATGAATTACAGCCAGAAATTCATTTAATAACATCAGGTTCAGATATTTAAAATAGAGAGAAAGAGCTGCATGATATTGTATTGATTGGAAATCCAAGACTGTGTACTGAGAAAGGCACAGTAGGAGTAGATGATTTCATTTCAGAAATCTTTTTTCAAAATGGCGCAACTATAATCATCAGGTGAAAGATTTAGAGGAGTTTCCTTCCGTTGAGACAACCTCAGCTGACACCAGGTACTTAATCTGCTAAGTGCTTTGTGCCAGGTGGGGTCCTTACACAGGGCCTTTCATATCAAAGCACTTTAAGGGGAATTGCCATAAGTGATATCTGGTAACGCCTGCTTGGAGGCAGGAGATGAACTACGCTAAATTTGGTGGCCCTCTCAGGCCTAATGTTCTTTGATCTTCTGCTTCTAATATGAACGTGGCTTGGCATGTTATAGCGATGAATGATGTGATATAAATCTAAAGGCTGGCAAGAGCAGGTCTGGGGATTCAGGTGTGAACTTGTTTCCAGACTCCCATCTCACAGTTTAGGCTATTACAGCCGAAGACAGAACCATTTTTAGTTACTCCTACCGCCGAACTCTGAAGTCCTTGAAATATGAATTACCTGATTTATGTTGTAATAAAAGCTTTTTATACAATACAGGTTTTGTAAACATCATTTGTCATATAGAACTGCCTTGAAATGTCATTTATGAAATATTCTCCTATTTCGTGATACATGGAAAGATGGAGAGAAGCCGTTAAAAAGGACAAAAGCTACTTTCACTCAGTCACTCGGTTAGAAATGTAATGGGTTCATACTTTAATCATAACTCTCACACATTATTATTTAAACAAAAGTAATTAGTCAGGAAAAACAAACAGAAATGTACAAATTCTAAAGACCATATCTTGTTAATACTATTATTATTATTCTTCACATTTATGTCCTGCCTTCAACCAAGGCAGGTTACAAAGCCAACAGTCATAATAAAATTACATTACAAACAAACACAATGAATTGATGTTTATCTAACATGAAACTACCAGCATCAAAAAGCATCTCTTGGCAACTGAACTTTTAAAACAGAGAAACCACCTTACAGAACATATTTGTCATCCTTCCAAAAAAGCTTTTAGAAACAGATGAGCTTTCAATAAACGCTAATAAATAGAAGTAAATCAAAACAGAGAATAAGATGGTATCTTTTTTATTGGACTAACAATACGTTTTTTGATTAGCTTTCGAAGGTAACCCTTCTTCTTCAGATCGGAAATCTGTAAACGCTTAAATTGTTGCACATTAGAACATAATCTTATATAGCCAAGAAGACTATCCCATACACCAGGACCAGCAACAGAAAAGCAGGTAATCCAATTTCATGGCGAACACAACTGTTGAGACTTTTCAGAACATTATAATTGAGTAGGTTGATACATTTTTAAGGCATTACACATTTACATAAACACTTTGGTGGATCAGAACCAAAACCTTAAACACGATTCTAAAAGTAACAGGTAGCCAATGAAGATGTGGATTCAGCCACTAAAGTGTAACCGGCCTTCTGCTATTGTTTCTGTGGGTGCCATGAACGTTTGTAGAAGAAAGGAGCTAACTGTGCCACTGAAGTGATGATGGTGGTTTAAAATGGAAATTTAGTGACTTTTCCTTGCAAACTTGGATATGAAGATTAGCATCCACTGTATATCAGTTCTCTCCATGCATAGTTCCCTTTAGCTTTCACCTATGTTTCCATCTCATCCTTGCTTTCCTCTTCCTCTTTTGCCCTCTACAACATCTCCCAGTACTTGATTAGCTAATCTGGTAGCAGAGTAAATAACCAGGAAAGCCAGGGATGGTGGGAGGGAGTTTAGTGCATTTCCTTCCCTTCCACTCTCTCTCCCCAGTTAACTTTCAGACTGACAAACCACCCCCGCTCAAGATTTTCTCACCTTCATACCTCGTAGAACAAAGCTGTCTCAACATATAATAGAAAATGCTTACTTGCTGTTTCCTGATTGGATCTATGCTTTCCGTAATCCCTGGGTGCCATTTTGTACTGGATGCATTTCTCGGAGGTACATGAAATGAGGCTTTACTTTGAAAAATTCTAGTTTTGTGTCGCTTCTTCCTCTTCAACATCAGCAAAATTCGCCCTTTCCTCTCTGAGCACACCACTCGAACTCGTCCACGCTCTCATTACCTCTCACCTTGACTACTGCAACCTACTCCTCACTGGCCTCCCACTTAGCCATCTATCCCCCCTTCAATCCGTTCAGAATGCTGCCGCACGTCTTATATTCCGCCAGAACCGATATACTCATATCACCCCTCTCCTCAAGTCACTTCACTGGCTTCCGATCAGATACCGCATACAATTCAAGCTTCTCTTCCTTGCCTACAAATGCACCCGGTCTGCGGCTCCTCACTACCTCTCTACCCTCATCTCCCCCTATGTTCCCGCCCGTAACCTCCGCTCACAGGACAAATCCCTCCTTTCAGTACCCTTCTCCACCACTGCCAACTCCAGGCTCCGCTCATTCTGCCTTGCCTCACCCTATGCCTGGAACAATCTTCCTCAACCCCTACGCCAAGCCCCCTCCCTACCCATCTTCAAATCTCTGCTTATAACTCACCTCTTCAATGCTGCTTTTGGCACCTAACCTTTCGAGAAATATAGTATTTCTCTACACTTGTCTTTTAGATTGTACACTTGTCTCTAGATTTACACCTGTCTTTTAGATTGTAAGCTCCTTGAGCAGGGACTGTCCTTCCATGTTAAATTGTACAGCGCTGCGTAACCCTAGTAGTGCTTTAGAAATGTTAAGTAGTAGTAGTAGTTGTTCTAATTTGATATTCAAGCCTCAGGAATTCCAGCTAAGGACTCTGGGACAGAATTAACCAGCTAAGGTAAAAGTATTGAAAAATTAACTCAGGGGGTCTTTTACTAAGCTGTGGTAGGGTTTTTAGCTCACAGTAGTAATCAGCTGGGTAAACGCCAAGAGGCCCATAGGAACATAATTGGCGTCTCGGCTTTTACCACCAGCTTATGTCTACCGCAAGCTAACAATGCTACCTTGGCTTAGTAAAAGACCCCCTTAGTCATCTACATAAAAAAGCTGATAGAAGAACTCAGCTACATTTGAGTGTAACCCAAAAGGATGGTGGGTGGAGGTGGGGAGAAGGAAGAAAAAAATGTCAGGCCTCTTTCCGGTGTCATTAAATTTTAGTGTTAGTAACTTCCCGACACTAGCCAGTCGTGAACCTATGACCTTTGGCTTAAGAAAGAGCTGCCTTTTAGGAAGAGTTACTCCACTCTTCAGAGACTGTTACAACCAGCTAATGCCTACCTCTGTCATGTATTTCTGCTTCCATATTGTTCTTGTGAAAATGAAAATTTATAAAAACAAAATGAAAAAGCCTGCAAACGACACACATATATATATATTGTCAAGGCTAACCAGAGCTTTGCCTCTAAGAAAAGGCTCACAGACAGCTTTCCTTTATAGCATCCAGTAGTCTTAGTATCCTGGATTGGGGACCACTTTACACTTAGGATGACTCATCCATATACTCCAGTCCTCCAATCCTAATACCCCTCGTAAAGCTTTCCAGTAGTCAAACAATAGCTCTGCTACTTCACAAGCATCCCCTGGTGCCTCTTATAGAAATAAATATGCTTGGTTAGCAGGTTTCATGAGGTTATACAAATTAGGCCATCCATATGCAAATCCACTCCAATTAGCCTTCCTAACTACTTTGTTGGAGGGAAATTCTTCTCACAAGCAAACAGTTCCTCTCACACTCTTTAACTGAGCCCTCCATCAAGAGACCTGGGTCTCCATTAAAAATAGCCTCTGCCCCTGGACAGGACTTTCAACTTCCACCATAACTTCACAGTCCTGTCTTCCACCCCCAGCTGTCCAATTCTTATTCACATCATCCAATGTTACTTCACACTGAGTTCCACAACAGGTATATTACTTATTTAGTGTAGATAGTGGCGTAGGAAGGGGGGGGGGGGCGGTGGGGCTGTCCACCTCTGGTGCACGCCACTGGGGGGTGTCGGCTCCATTGGTTCCTTGCTCCCTCTGCACTGGAACAGGTTACTTCCTGTTCCGGGGCAGAGAGAGCAAGGAACCAATGGAGCCGATGCAGCTCCCAGCGACGTGAACTCGGGGGCAGATTGGCCCTCCTGCCCGCCCCTCGCTTCTTCGTTTCTTCGTCAATTAAGAATGCGCTCTGGGGGGGAGGATGCACTCTGGAGGGGGGCGCCGTGCTGCACCTGGGGGGGGGGGGTACGCAGCGGCGACCCGCCCCAGGTGTCAGCCGCCCTCGCTACGGCTCTGAGTGTAGAATTACAGTAAGTATTTTTTCCTTGGTTATGAGGCATGGTATCCTGCCTCAACATTCCCAGGCATCTGGCAAAGATCATCTCCTCTGGTCTTCCTGGTTCAGCTGCTTCTTAGGGGTCCATGCCCCAGGGTTTACAGCCCATTCTAACCAGTGCTCTGCATGACTCCTTTCTCTTCAGGTCCCCTTTTCCTTCTCAATAGCTCCTCCTGGAAGGTGTCTTTTTATAGGGCTGGTAATAACCTACCACACCTCTTCTGGGCCCCTCCTCCTGGTTCCGGAAGGGTCCAGTACCTTCTCCAGGGTGCTTCTTTCTTAAAGAGAATGTTCCTGGCCTGGCTTTTGCTGGAGCTCCCTCTGGTGGCCTCTTCAGGGTAGGACAATGTTTATCACCATATCTATCTATCTATCTATCTATCTATCTATAGGTGTAAGCATAAGGAATGGGTTTGCTTTTTTGGACTGGCCTTTTTCTGGACTCAATGGACCCTTAGTCTAACCCCGTGTAGTACATCATGTCCTTTTGTCTTTTTGCTTTATATCTCATTGCTTGGGTACCTACTTAGATAAGCTATTTGGAGAAGGGTAAAAAAAAAAAAATCAAATTTCTACAGTATTGACTAGACGTGAAGTGCCTGAAAGCAGAAAAATTTAACTTTGATCTCACACAGACAAAGCAGATACAGAATGAGAGGGTCATTTTCAAAAGCATTTCCACTGGTAAACAATTGATTTTCCCCAAGAAAAAGGCTTCAATGCAACTGCCGGCCTGATCTGGAGATAAAGTTACGTTTGTATAACCTGCACATGTGACTGTCATGAAGTTAGTGAAAAGAAATACCTACATCCTTTATCAGCAACAATAAAAACCCTATTTCTGCTTGTGATAAGAAAAACTCTGACTGCTGACTATAATGGATCTTTTGAGGATTTGATTATTTCAACGATGCCTTGCTCAGATCATTAAGTTGTATCTTTTCTTTTGAAGTTATAAAACATTGAAGAAACCCGACCCAGTGTTCCCAGAAGGCCATGAGTTCTGAAAACTTTTTAACAGTGCTTAAACATTCCCACGTTGATATTGGAGAGGGTGAGGTTTTTGCATTAGTGACAGCTTGTAATAATGATTTGGAAGTGACTTTGGATGAGAATGAACCTTTAAAGAGAATTAAGGTTGATATGAGGATAAACTCTTCTCGTGTGTACTGATTTACTAAGGGACTTTAGACGTAGGGTGTGACATTTAGAAAGGATTTGCAGGAAAAGTCAGAGAAAGGAAGATAAACAAGGGAAAGAATGTTCTGGTGATATCAAGAGGAAGTCAGGTGGCTGAAATCTCAGATGTTCAATGAGCAGATTGAAAAAGCATGGAAGAAAACAAGCCAATTATTCTCAGTTCTGCAGAGTTTTCTTGTGCCCAACAAAGTTAAAATGGACGAGACTCCACAAACAATGGGACAGATATGCGACATGGAGACTGAAAGATGGAGTGGACTTGGAAGCGCCCAGATTGACAGTGGCTCCCGAGTGTTGATTGGGGACAGTGCCATGCTGCAAACTATAGGCATAAGGTCATTAGAATCAATATGTGTTAGATAGGGGGGGGAGGGAGGGAGGAGGGTATAGAAGGCTAAAGAAGATGTATAACTATGGTTCTAAATGTAGAAAATCAATAAAAATAATACAAAAAATGGACTTGAGACTATGCAATCTTTTGTACTCTCAAGGTTGGGCTGTGGAAATGTTGCATATGTAGATCTGCAAGGAAGAGACTACACGAGGTGTGGAGGTGCACTAGATCCCCATGAAAGAAATCCAATGGAACAGCAGAGAAGGCGTGGGGAAGGTAGGCTCTTTCCAAACGTCCGTCTCTGCGTTTGGAAAGAGCCTACCTTCCCCACTCCTTCTCTGCTGTTCCAGTGTATGTAGATCTGCCCAGAAAATCAGTGTGTGGAGTACAGCTTTTACAAAATATGGTGGCCACAATTGATCGGTGGGTCAGAAAATTAAGGAACATGTCATTCTTACTTTGCAAAAATTACATTGATTTCCAAAAGAACAGCATTATGTTTTCAGATTGATAACGTCAATATTCAGCTGGGCGAAGTCAGCTTTTTTTTTCAATGCCGACAGCTGAGGGCTGAATTAAGCCTGGATACGTAATGCCAGGCTATGTTCAGCCACTGACATTGAACATCTGGGACTGACTGGACATGTTTTGACCACCTGAGATTATGCTGGTCCCAGGCAATATTCAGTCAGTACCCACATAAGACACTTATGTGGGTCCAGCTGAATATTGGCCAGGTTCCAAATAAGAGTATTATCTTTTCCCCCTACCTCTAGTCTGATTCCAATCTCTCTCTTGCCTCTACAACAAAGCTGGGTTCCCACTTACATGCTTGAACCACCCCAACATTCCAAATCACCCCCCCATACACACATGGTGTGACTCTCCTCCTGCTCCCAAAAAGGTCTGACCCCTGCTAATATGCCCAAACCTCCCTCAACATGATCTAACTCCCTCTTGACCACATCAACATGACACAACCTCAATCCTGCCACCCCTACCAAAAGTGGACCACCCTTGAAAATATCCCTTCCAGGTCCACCCTCCAAGAGTAGTTCCACAATGTCCAAACAGGCCCTCCCTAACCTACCTGGACATCCCTGGTGGGCTAGTGGGTGTTCAGGGCAGGAGCAAGCCCCACTCCCTTCTAACCCTGGAGGCTGAAGATGCAAAATGGCCATTGTGACCTCTAGTGGCAGTCTCATGATTGCTGTGACCAGAGGTTGTTCTGGTCATTTGCATCCATATTCACCAGGGACAGAAGTGAGTGGGGTTCATTCATGCGTAGAACACCCACTAGCCCACCAGGAATGCCCAGGTAGTCTTGGGAGATGGGGGCCTGCTTGGATGTGGGAGGGAGCTACTTGGGGTTAGGCCCAGAGTGTGCCTTTTCTGTGAGGGGGTTTGGGAGGGAGTCCACTCTTGGTGGGGGCAAAAGGGGGTTGCATGGAGTCATGTTATGTTGGGGGCATTCAGGCATGTTGGGGAGTTGGGAAGGATGGTTGGTCCTTTGTGGGGAGTGGGAGGGAATGAAGCATAGCTCTGATCTTCAAATCAGTACTTCGAATTTTAAATAGTTGTCATCAGAAATTTATTGCTGGCATCCGCAGAGTTAGAACCGAGTTTTGTGTGGTTTTATGTGCCTGGTTAGCTACATGGTCATCACCACTGAACTCCAATGGCACCCGCCTAAGTCCCGACTCCTCCCTGACTCCTCCCCTGTAACGTCTCTCTCCTGCCCGGTTTCAGGTTGTCCAGTTAGTACCGGTATTCGGCAGCACTGCTTGTTACATGCTGCTGTCAACGTGACCCCATCATATTTACATGGGGTGGATCACAATTATTTGGGGAACATTTAGAGTGGTTTTGCCCCAAATCGTTCTTTACAGCCTCCCAAGGGAATTTGCTGTTGCATGTTGTTCGTTCCAGGGCTTTTCAATCGTTGGGCCAAACTGGTAGAATAAATTGCTCACTGAGTTAAAAGGAGAACAGGATAATTTACATTTGTAGCTATGGAACATGGTCTGTCTGCATAAATAACAGAAGATTTGGATAGTAATATTCCTTTAATATGAAGGGTTGATATAAGTTATTGTATTAGATTTTAAGATTTATCTCCAAATTGGAGGGGGGGGGGGGGGTTTGGATAGAAATGATGAATAAATCAAAATAAACAAAGCAAAATCTTCCCCTCAAAAATAATTGCCTTTAGCTGACTTCTCACACAAGGTCTGCATGTACCATGCCCAAAAGAACTGTGACATAGGCCATGTTTCACTAGAGGCTGTTTTCGAGGGAAAAATCAGGACATCAGAAATGGATACGACACGATCTCAACATATCATGCAGTACAAATTTGAAAATACTGCTTGGGACGCTCCTTACTGCGTTAACATGACTGGCCAGTTACTTACAGTTACTCAGTGTTTCAAGGTTCCCAGACCAACTCAAACCTGCAACGAAATGTAGCCTTGAAACTACTCTGAACAACTGTCTACAAAAATGATTTATAAATAAATAAAATCTGCCACTTAACTTGCTGGCTTGGAATATCACCACACCATGGCAACAAAAGATGTCGAGATGATTTGACACATAGTCATTATGTGTTGATTTTGTGTATGAGTATAACAATAGACAGAATAAAGATTGGCAGTGCTGCGAAGCCTGGTAGAAAAGTTAACTTTAAAAAAACTTTATTTTTATTTAAATTTCTTCAAATTTATTACAAACAGCAGCTTTGTGACTAATACACTTTATCAGATCCAAATCTGATTAATGACTTAACCGACTTCTTTCTCCTGGTGGCTGGAAAGGAACCAGCCATGGCCGAATAGATTAGTTGGACACAGGTGGGTGGTGGCCCAATGGCACATAAGTGAAGGGATAGGGATAAGATTCCAAAGCTAGGACAGTGTGCAGGGAGAGGGAGAAGGAGAGGGGAAGGGGGAGAGAGGAAGGGGGAGAGGGGGAGGGGGAGAGGGGGAGGGGGAGAGACGCCTGAGAAAAATAAAGAGTCATGGGATAGGAGGCAAGGTTCTGGTGTGGATTAGGAATTGATTATTGGACAGAAACAGAGGGTAGGGTTAAATGGTCATTTCTCTCAGTGGAGGAGGGTGAACAGTGGAGTGCCGGAGGGATCTGTATTGGGAAGGGTGCTATTTAGCATATTTATAAATGATATGGAAATCAGAATGACAAGTGAGGTGATTAAATTTGCAGAAGATACAAAACTATTCAAGGTTGTTAAAACAAGTGCGTACTGTAAAATATTGCAGGAAGACCTTAGGAAATTGGAAGACTGGACGTCCAAATGGCAGATGAAATTTAAGGTGGACAAATGCAAGGTGATGCATGAATAATCAGAATCATAGTTACCTGATGCTAGGGTCCATGTTGGGGGTCAGCACTCAAGAAAAAGATTTAGGTGTTGTAGATAATACGCTGAAATCTTCTGCTCAGTGTGCGGCGGTGGCCAAAAAAACCAAATAGGGTGCTAGGAATTATTAGGAAAGGGATGGTGAATAAGACCAAAAATACTATAATGCCTTTCCACACCTTGAGTCATCATTTCCTATTTGTTTGCTATTAGCAGTGCGTTTTTTCTAGCAAAAAAGGTGCTGGTACTCAAATGCTAGGCCACCTTTCAAGGGTGGGGTGATCACTGAGGGACCCACCCCACAGTAGCCAGGCCCACTTCAACAAGCCACAGAATCTATGACAAGGCAGAATTGGTGTGTAGAGCCTGAGCTCTTTCATTAAAACTTGGGATCCTTGGGTCAATTTTAGCAGACAAATGAAAAGGTGCCGGTACTCAGTACCCCCAAGTACCCCTTCAAAAAAAGCCCTGGTTATTAGTTGAATTTTTCTCTTGTAACATAGTAGATGATGATGACGGCACAGAAAAACCCGCATGGTCCATCCAGTCTGCCCAAGAAGATAAATTCATATGCGTTACTTTTTTGTGTTACCTGACCTTGATTTGTATCTGCCATTGTCAGGGCACAGACCCTAGAAGTCTGCCCAGCACTAGCCCGCCTCCCAACCACCAGCCCTGCCTCCCCCCATGGCTCTGCCACCCAATCTCCGCTAAGCTTCTGAGGATCCATTTCTTCTGAACAGGATTCCTTTATGTTTATGCCAGGCATTTTTGAATTCCGTTACAGTTTTCATGTCCACCACCTCCCGCGGGAGGGCATTCGAAGTATCCACCACTCTCTCCGTGAAAAAATACTTCCTGACATTTTTCTTGACTCTGCCCCCCTTCAATCTCATTTCATGTCCTCTAGTTCTACCGCCTTCCCATCTATGGAAAAGATTCATTTGCGGATTAATACCTTTCAAATATTTGAACGTCTGTATCATATCACCCCTGTTTCTCCTTTCCTCCAGGGTATACATGTTCAGGTCAGCAAGTCTCTCTTCATACGTCTTGTAACACAAATCCCATACCATTCTCGTAGCTTTTCTTTGCACCGCTTCAATTCTTTTTACATCCTTAACAAGATACGGCCTCCAAAACTGAACTCAATACTCCAGGCGGGGCCTCACCAACGACTTATACACGGGCATCAACACCTCCTTTCTTCTGCTGGTCACACCTCTCTCTATACAGCCTAGCAACCTTCTAGCTACGGCCACCGCCTTCTCGCACTGTTTCTTCGCCTTCAGATCCTCAGATACTATCACACCAAGATCCCTCTCCCCGTCCGTACATATCAGACTCTCACTGCCTAACACATACGTCTCCCGTGGATTTCTATTCCCTAAGTGCATCACTTTGCATGTCTTCGCATTGAATTTTAATTGCCAAACCTTAGACCATTCTTCTAGCTTCCGCAGATCCTTTTTCATGTTTTCCACTCCCTCCCGGGTGTCCACTCTGTTCCAAATCTTAGTATCATCTGCAAAAAGGCAAACTTTACCTTCTAACCCTTCGGCATTGTCACTCACAAATATATTGAACAGAATCGGCCCCAGCACCGATCCCTGAGGCACTCCACTGCTCACCTTTCCCTCATCTGATCGAATTCCATTTACCATCACTCTCTGGCATCTGTCCGTCAACCAGTTCCTAATCTAGTTTACCATGTCTGGTCCTATCTTCAGCCTTTCTAGTTTATTCAAGAGCCTCCTGTGGAGAACCGTGTCAAAAGCTTTGCTGAAATCTAAGTAGATTACATCTATAGCAAGTTTCTGATTCAATTCTCTGGTCACCCAGTCAAAGAATTCAATGAGATTTGTTTGGCACGATTTACCCTTGGTAAAACCATGTTGTCTCAGATCTTGCAATTTCTTGGCTTCCAGGAAATTTACTATCCTTTCCTTCAGCATCGCTTCCATTACTTTTCCAATAATCGAAGTGAGGCTTACAGGCCTGTAGTTTCCAGCTTCTTCCCTATCACCACTTTTGTGAAGAGGGACCCCATCCGCCATTCTCCAATCCCACGGAACCTCTCCCGTCTCAAAAGGATTTATTAAACAAATCTTTAAGAGGACCCGCCAGAACCTTTCTCAGCTCCTTCAATATCCTGGGGTGGATCCCGTCCGGTCCCATGGCTTTGTCCACCTTTAGCTTTTCAAGTTGTTTATACACACTCTCTTCCGTGAACGGTGCTATATCTACTCCATTTTCATTTGCACTTTTGCCAGTCCATTGCGGTCCTTCTCCAGGATTTTCTTCTGTGAAAACAGAACAAAAGTATCTATTTAGCAAATTTGCTTTTTCTTCATCATTATCTACATAGCGGTTCACAGCATCCTTCAGTCTCACAATTCCCTTTTTAGTCTTCCACCTTTCACTAATATACCTGAAGAAATTTTTGTCACCCCTACTTACATTTCTAGCCATTTTTTCTTCTGCTTGCACTTTCGCCAGACTTATCTCTCTCTTGGCTTCTTTCAGTTTCCTCTGGTATTCCTCCCTGTGCTCCTCTTCTTGAGTTTTTCTGTATTTCAGGAACGCCAACTCTTTGGCCTTTATTTTCTCGTCCACTTGCTTGGAGAACCATATTGGTTTCCTTTTTCTCTTGCTTTTATTTACTCTCCTTACATAAAGGTTTGTGGCCCTATTTTTAGCTTCTTTCAGCTTGGACCACTGTCCTTCCACTTCTCGTTCGTCCTCCCAGCCCATCAGCTCCTTCCTCAGGTTTTTCCCCCATTTTACTAAAGTCAGCACGCTTGAAATCCAGGACTTTGAGTTTCGAGTGGCTACCCTACAGCCGTCATATCAAACCAAACAGTTTGATGGTCACTGTTGCCCAGGTGGGCACCCACTCGGACATTTGACACACTATCCCCATTTGCGAGCACCAGATCCAGCGTCGCTCCCTCCCTCATGGGTTCCGTCACCATTTGTCTGAGCAGAGCACTTTGAAAAGCATCCACTATCTCTCTACTTCTTTCTGATTCCGCAGACGAAACCTTCCAATCTACATCCAGCAGATTGAAATCTCCCATCAACAGAACCTCTCTCTTCTTTCCCAACTTTTGAATATCTGCGATCAGATCTTTATCTGTAGACTGATTGAGTCTCTGTCCTGTTGTTTTTGGAGTTCTTTTCTTTTTATGTTTTGGCCTGTAAACCACTTAGCCCTGCCTTCTTAGAACAAGATTCATTGCAACTGCATTCAATAATTCAAAAGTGGCAGTATTGTCTACATATCGAACTTCATCTGCTGATCAGTCAATGACAAGGGCACTTTACGCAGTCGTATTTGTACAGGAGTTGTTCAGTTTGTTCTAAATCTTTTAGAGGTACAACATTGCTGTTTTTGGTACAATGGGATGTGGAACTGGCTTGTTTGTTCTCGTGCTAAACAGAGGTAGTTCATATAACGAGGGGCAGGACAGCAGAGCCAGTAATGGAGCTAGAATCAAGAAGCAATGCTCTATTTGTAGCTTCCAATCGAGTTCTATGCTGCATTGGACCAGCTGAGTCTTCTGAAAGCTTATCCACTTTCCAGGTTGGAGACTGAGAAATTCTCGTTCTCTGGTGGATCTATTGCAGATTCTCAGTGTGTGTTTCCTAGGGTTATTGGTCATAGACCTATTGACCCTGACAGGATGCTACACTGCTCCTGAGGCCTTAGGAACATGCAAGCAAAGCAGGCCCTAGAGGAGTCCTCGCAGTCTATGACCTGAATGTTTTGAGTTGGGTCCCAGCTGTGCTTTTCAGATTATTATCTTTCTAGTCAACTACTGCAGTTTATTTATTTATTTAGATTTTGCTCACACCTTTTTCAGTAGTAGCTCAAGGTGAGTTACATTCAGGAACATTGGATATTTCTCTGTCCCAGGAGGGCTCACAATCTAAGTTTCTACCTGAGGCAATGGAGGGTTAAGTGACTTGCCCAAGATCACAAGGAGCAGCAGTGGGATTTCAACCGGCCACCTCTAGATTGCAAGACCGGTGCTCTAACCACTAGGCCACTCCTCCACCATAGCAACATTCCATGTAGAATCTCAGATAATATCAACATTCCATGTAGAATCTCAAATATTTATTTATTTAGATTTTGCTCACACCTTTTTCAGTAGTAGCTCAAGGTGAGTTACATTCAGGTACTCTGGATATTTCTCTGTCCCAGGAGGGTTCACAATCTAAGTTTCTACCTGAGGCAATGGAGGGTTAAGTGACTTGCCCAAGATCACAATGAGCAGCAGCGGGATTTCAACCGGCCACCTCTAGATTGCAAGACCGGCACTCTAACCACTAGGCCACTCCTCCACTCCACAGTTGACCTTAGATGTATCGAGAAACTGGTAGACAATGAACTCCTTTATACCTTTCCCATTACTGGCTGTGAGGAAGGTGTCTGCCACCCTGGAAATAGGTTTTCTTTAGAAAGCTTTAAAAAAAAAAAAAAACTTTATTCATTTCCATTATAACACCAAGTACAACTTGACATAGGAAAGAAACATCAGAAAGGAAACTTGAGAAACTACGCAAGAAATGTTCCTGCTAAAGTTGACTCTAAGGAGAACCAAAAGAAAAAAGCCTCCAGGGCCAGAACAGAGGAAAGGATAAAGAAAAGTAACAGTGGAGGCAATACCCCCCTCCCCCCCAACAAGAGTCCCCAAAACCTTGCCATGTTCTCCAGCTTAGGAACGCAGATGCCCAATCTTTTCACAACATGAAAGAAAAAAAGTTCAGATGGTTTGTAAAAGAAATATTTCACATTTGATAAGAATAAGAAACCCTTACAATGAAATCTGACTATGGGAGGCTCTGAAAGAGGCAGCAACTCCCCTCATAGCCAGCAAATTTCTGCTTCTGTTCCTGAGCACGTCTGCAAACATCTGGAAAACACCACATGAAGAACACCATGATTTTTTTTTTTTCGGGGGGGGGGGGGGGGGAGGGAGCATAGTATCTCTATCTTGTGGATCATAGATATTACCAGACAAGCTTGCCAGGTGCCCTTGGCCTGGATTGGCCGCTGTCGTGGACAGGATGCTGGGCTCGATGGACCCTTGGTCTTTTCCCAGTGTGGCATTACTTATGTACTTATGTCCTCTACTTGGCTCACTTTTATTACATAGAGCAGTGATTTAACCTATTGTGATGTCATAGTGGCTCATTCCACCAATAAGAGCCAACCTCATTAGTGATGTCACAATGGCTTGATTGTATAGACTGTTTGTACGTTTGGGAAGCTCGCCAGGTGCCCTTGGCCTGGATTGGCCGCTGTCGTGGACAGGATGCTGGGCTCGATGGACCCTTGGTCTTTTCCCAGTGTGGCATTACTTATGTACTTATGCACTCTGTTCCCTTCCCCACCAGTTGCCTCTACAGAAAAAACCCAACAAATACCATGAAACCACCACAAAATTACTCTCTCATTCCTCCCCAGCAGGCTCTGAACGCTTCTAATACTTCCGTCATGTACTGTAACTTACATTGATTAAATAGAGAAGCTAAAGGAACACTGGAAAATTCAAAATGTGAACATTTTAATATTTCAAACTGTTCTGCAAGTTCTTCATCCTACGAAACAGTACATGAACCAACTCAACCCGGACAGAGATTACCTGAGCTGAAGCTGAGTTCAGTTTTCAGTCTTCAAGCCATGAGGATCCAGCTGGATTCTTCACAACCTGGGAGTCTCAAAACCCTTGCAGAGTTCCCACCCTGAAGGAAGATTGGGAGTGCAAGTTTCTGAGGCTATATCTCATGTGTTTTGCTTTGTTACATTTGTACCCTGCGCTTTCCCACTCATGGCAGGCTCAATGCGGCTTACATGGGGCAATGGAGGGTTAAGTGACTTGCCCAGAGTCACAAGGAGCTGCCTGTGCCTGAAGTGGGAATCGAACTCAGCTCCTCAGGACCAAAGTCCACCACCCTAACCACTAGGCCACTCCTCCACTCCTTGAGCATTTCTTTTAGTGTTTGAATTTCAGCAAGAATGGAATCAGGTGGTTTTGATTTGTTTGTGTTGAATAGAAATAGCAATGGTAACCAAACGCAATGATCTTCCTGAGGAGCTCTCACTCCATACATTTGTTCACATCAACTCTGCCCCCTCTCTTGACATTTTCCTATTGATAATGTCCTTTGCATGTCATACACCTTTGAGCATACTGTGATAGGATCCAGGATTCTTGGAAAAAAAAACAGAACCGGTGCTGCTGAGAGGCCCCTCAACCAGAAGAATCTTTACTACCTTGCAGAAAGCTATCCCAATTCTGTCCCCCAACTACAGGGCCCATGAGCTCAACAACCTCATAGTAATATCACAGAACAAGATTTAGACAGAAACAATATTCCTGAACACAATGCAATATGGAGTTTGTAAACATATGGAAAGATCAACTTTTATCAGCAGCAAAGGACATTGCCATGAGGAAAGGCTAAAGCGGCTAGGGCTCTTCAGCTTGGAGAAAAGGCGGCTGAGGGGAGATATGATAGAGATCTATAAAATAATGAGCGGAGTTGAATGGGTAGATGTGAAGCATCTGTTCACACTTTCCAAAAATACTAGGACTAGGGGGCATGCGATGAAGCTACAATGTAGTAAATTTAAAATGAATCGGAGAAAATTTTCTTCACTCAACGTGTAATTAAACTCTGGAATTCATTGCCAGAGAATGTGGTAAAGACGGTTAGCTTAGCGGAGTTTAAAAAAGGTTTGGATGACTTCCTAAAGGAAAAGTCCATAGACCGTTATTAAATGGACTTGGGGAAAATCCATTATTTCTGGGATAAGCAGTATAAAATGTTTTGTACATTTTTGGGATCTTGCCGGGTATTTGTGACCAGGATTGGCCACTGTTGGAAACAGGATGCTGGGCTTGATGGACCTTTGGTCTTTCCCAGTATGGCAATACTTATGTACTTATGTAATAGGAAAATGTCAAGAGAGGGGGCAGAGCTTGATGTGAACAAATGTATGGAGTGAGAGCTCCTCAGGAAGATCATTGTGTTTGGTTACCATTGCCAGTTATTGCCCTGTACCTTGCTATTTCTATTCAACACAAACAAATCAAAACCACTACTACTACTACTACTATTTGACATTTATAGAGCGCTACTAGGGTTACGCAGCACTGTACAATAAACAAAAAATGACGGTCCCTGCTCAAAGGAGCTTACAATCTAGAGGACAAGACGGACAAGGAGAGCAGACAAGCAATAATTGGAGTAGACAATCAATAGTTGGAACAGTCTAGGTTACTAGGTACAATGTTAGGTTCCGAAAGCGACATTGAAGAGGTGGGTTTTGAGTAGAGATTTGAAGATGGACAGTGAGGGTGCTTGGCGTATGGGCACAGGGAGTCTATTCCAGGCATAGGGTGAGGCGAGGCAGAAAGGGCGGAGCCTGGAATTGGCGGTGGTGGAGAAGGGTACCGAGAGGAGGGATTTGCCTTGTGATCAGAGGTTACGGGTAGGGGCATAAGGGGAGATGAGGGTGGAGAGGTAGTGAGGGGCTACAGATTGAGAGCATTTGTAGGTTAGTATGAGGAGCTTGAATTGTATGCGGTGTCTGATCGGAAGCCAGTGTAGAGACTTGAGGAGGGGGGTGATGTGCGTATAACGGTTTTGGTGGAGATGAGAAGCGCAGCCGAGTTCTGAACGGATTGAAGGGGGGATAGATGGTTAAGTGGGAGGCCAGTGAGGAGCAGATTGCAGTAGTCAAGGCGAGAGGAAATGAGAGCGTGGATAAGAGTACAGGTGGTGTGTTCAGAGAGGAAGGGGCGAATTTTGTTGATGTTGTAGAGAAAGAAGCGACAGGTCTTGGCTGTCTGCTGGATATGGGCAGAGAAGGAGAGGGAGGAGTCGAAGATGACTCCAAGGTTGCGAGCAGATGAGACGGGAAGGATGAGGGTGCCGTCGACTGAGATAGAGAGTGGAGGGAGAGGAGAAGTGGGTTTAGGTGGGAAGACAATGAGCTCAGTCTTGGCCATGTTCAGTTTCAGGTGGTGGTTGGACATCCAGGCAGCGATGTCAGATAAGCAGGCCGATACTTTAGCCTGGGTTTCTGCGGTGATGTCTGGTGTGGAGAGATAAAGCTGAGTGTCATCGGCATAAAGATGATATTGGAAACCATGAGAGGAGATCAGTGAGCCCAAGGAAGAGGTGTAGATTGAAAAAAGAAGGGGCCCAAGGACAGATCCTTGAGGAACCCCAACAGAGAGCGGGATGGGAGTGGAGGAAGAGCCATGAGAGTGAACTCTGAAGGTGCGGCTGGAGAGATAAGAGGAGAACCAGGAGAGGACAGAGCCCTGGAACCCAAGTGAAGATAGTGTTTCAAGAAGTAGATTATGGTTAACAATATCAAAGGCGGCGGATAGGTCAAGGAGGATGAGGATGGAGTAGCGACCTTTGGATTTTGCAAGGAACAGGTCATTACAGACTTTAGTAAGAGCCGTTTCCGTCGAGTGTAAAGGGCGAAAACCGGACTGAAGCGGGTCAAGGATGGCATGAGAGGAGAGAAAATCGAGGCAGTGGCTGTGAACGGCGCATTCAAGTATCTTGGAGAGGAAGAGTAGTAGGGAGTTGGGGCGATAGTTGGAAGGACAGGTAGGGTCAAGTGAAGGTTTCTTGAGGAGCGGTGTGACAACAGCATGCTTGAATGAGTCGGGGACAGTTGCAGTGGAGAGAGAGAGGTTGAGGATATGACGATGGGGGGGTGACAGTGGGAGAGATGGTGTTAAGTAAATTGGTGGGGATGGGATCAGAGGAACAGGTGGTGCATTTCAAGGAGGAGAGAAGTTGGGCTGTTTCCTCTTCGGTGATATCAGTAAAAGAGGAGAAGGAGGCTTGGGTTGGATAGTTGAGGGAGTGGGTTAAAGGGTGAAGAGGAGGAGGTGGCTTGGTAGCGAATTCAAGGTTGATCTTTTGCACCTTGTCGCGGAAGTAATCGGCTAGACATTGAGGAGAGAGTGAGGGGGGATGGGAGCGGAGGGTACTTTAAGGGTGGCAAAGAGGCGACGAGGGTTGGAGCTGAGAAAATTAGTCAGGTGGGTGTAGTATTCCTGTTTGGCAAGGAATAGGGAGGACTGGAAAGAGGCTAGCATAAATTTGTAATGACAGAAGTCACTTTGGGTGTGAGATTTCCTCCAGAGGCGTTCAGCCGATCGTGCGCAGGAGTGAAGGTATCGGATGCAAGGGGTCAGCCAGGGCTGAGGATTAGTATGTCATGTGGGGTGGGAGATGGATGGTGCAAGGGTATCCAGGGCAGAGGAGAGAGAGGCGTTGTAAGTAGAGACAGCCTTGTCAACAGATTCAGAGGACATGATGGACAGGAGGAGATTGGAGATTTGAGAGGAAAGGGTGGGAGGGTCGACAGCCTGGAGATTTCTGGAAGTGGTGGTTAGTAGTGGACGGGACTGCGGGGGAGGGTGATGAAGTGTGAAGGTGATCAGGTGATGATCTGAGAGAGGAAGAGCAGAGGTGCAGAAATCAGAGGGTGAGCAGGAAGAGGAGAGGATGAGGTCGAGACAATGGCCAGAGTGGTGAGTAGGGGTGGTGGAGCTCAGTTGGAGGTTGAAGGAGGATATCAGAGTGAGGAATTAGGAAGCGTAAGAGTCGGATGGGTCGTCGGCGTGTATATTAAAGTCACCAAGAATGAGGGATGAAGATGAGGGTTCAAGAAAAACTGTGTTTGGTTACTATTGCCAGTTATTGCCCTATACCTTGCTATTTCTATTCAACACAAACAAATCAAAACCACCTGACTCCATTCTTGCTGAAATTCAAACACTAAAAGAAATGCTTAAAATGCAACTAGAATTGACTACAATTCTTCAAAAAGAGCTGGAGAGCCTGAATTTAAAATTTAATCTTTCTCAATAACAATTGAATAACTTGGATCAAATAATGTCTATGTTAGAAACAACTGTGCAAGAAACTGAACAAAACAAAACTGCTATCCAATGGCTTCAACTAGACTTGGAGGACTTGACTAATCATAATTAAGAACATAAATGTTGCCATACTGGGTCAGACCAATTGTCCATCTAGCCCAATATCCTGTTTCCAATAGTGGCCAAGTCAGGTCACAAGTACCTGGCAGAAACCCAATTAGTGGCAACATTCCATACTACCAATCCCAGGGCAAGCACTAGCTTCCCCATGTCTGTCTCAATAGCAGACTATGGACTTTTCCTCCAAGAACGTGTCCAAACCCTTTTTAAACCCAGCTACGCTAACCACTGTTACTATATCCTCCGGCAAAGAGTTCCAGAGCTTAACTGTTCTTTGAGTGAAAAAATATTTCCTCCTATTTGTCTTAAAAGTATTTCCATGTACTTTCAGTGAGTGTCCCCTAGCCTTTGTACTTTTGGAATGAGTAAAAAATCGATTTACTGCTACTCAATTTGTAGACCTCAATCATATCTCCCCTCATATGTCTCTTTTCCAAGCTGAAGAGCCCTAACCTCTTCAGCTTTTCCTCATACGAGAGGAGTTCCATCCCCTTTATCATTTTTGTCACTCTTCTTTGAACCTTTTTTATTCCACTATTGGGCTCATTTTCGAAAGAGAAGGACGTCCATCTTTCAACATAAATCGGAAGATGGATGTCCTTCTCCCAGGGACGTCCAAATCGGTATAATCGAAACCCGATGTAGGACATCTCCAACTGCACTCTGCCATAAGGACGGCCAAAGTTCAAGGGGGTATGTCGGAGGCGTAGCGAAGGCGGGACTTGGGCGTGCCTAACACAGACTTCCTTGACCCATAATCGAAAAAAACAAGGAAATCCCTGACAAACACTTGGACGTTTTCAACCGGACGTGTTTTTATTACAAATAAGGCACAAAAAGGTGCCCAAAATGACCAGATGGCCACCGGAGAGAAACGGGGATGACCTCCTGTTAGTCCCCAGTGGTCACTACCCCCCTCCCACCCTCAAAAAACATCTTTAAAAATATGTTGTGCCAGCCTCAGATGTCATACTCAGGTCCATGACAGCGCATGCAGGTCCCAGGAGCAGTTTTAGTGGGTACTGCAGTGCACTTCAGACAGGCAGACCCAGGCCCATACCCCCTACCTGTTACATTTGTGGAGGAAACAGTGAGCTCTCCAAAACCCACCAGAAACCCACTGTACCCATATATAGGTGCCCCCCTTCACCCGCAAGGGCTATGGTAGTGGTATACAGTTGTGGGTAGTGGGTTTTGGGGGGCTCAGCACACAAGGTAAGGGAGCTATGCACCTGGGAACAATTTATTAAGTCCACTGAAGTGCCCCCTAGGGTGCCCGGTTGGAGTCCTGGCATGTCAGGGGGACCAGTGCACTAGAAATGCTGGATCCTTCCACGCCCAAGTAGCTTGCATTAGGACATTTTTGACATGGACTTCTTTGGTTTTGAAAATCGCCGAAAGAAACGTCCATGTCTAGGGTCATCCAAATCTAGCGACGCCCAAATTTAAGGATTTGGACTTTTCTGACTGAATTTTCGAAACAAAAGATGGAAGTCCACCTTGCTTCGAAAATACGGGTTTCCCCGCCCCTGGATTTTGCCGTTTTGCAAGGATGTCCAAATCGCAACTTGGACGTCTCTTTCGAAAATGCCCCTCCACACCTTTTTTGAGATATGGCAACCAGAACTAAAAGCAATACTCAAGGTGCAGATGCACCATGGAGCGATTCAAAGGCATTATAATATTTTTGGTCTTATTCACATCCCTTTCTTAATAATTCTTAGCATCCTGTTTGCTTTTTTGTAGAAGCAACATCAGAATTTTAGGTCTGCCTAAAACATCTGAAGGTTCTGACATGATTGCCTTTCTTCCTTCTTGGTTCCCGAAAGCATTAGATCTTTCATTTGAGCCTCAATTAGAAATTGAATGAGCTCACAGAGCTCCTCAAGGTCTACTTCTCATGCTAAGCATCCAAGGCCCATTGTGGGAAAGATCATCCACGATCAACAAGCTCTGGAAATTCTCACAACTACGAAATTTAAACAACAAATCCTGCTTCAGCGAAAGAAAATACTTTTTGTTCCAGATCTAGCAAAAACAACCACACTCTAAAGGAAAAGGTTCCTTAATATGAGACAAGATGTGGCAGCTAAATTTGGTTTATTATACCCTGCATGGATGATCGTGACCTACACTAATAAAACAACTATTTATGCAGATCCTGCTCTTTCACAAGACTTCATCGATACACATAAAATGCAATGAAACTGCTATTACTTCTGGACTATTTGTCCTGAACCTTTAGATTTGCAATACTTAATCTTACTGTGATTAATCTTTATTACCTGCAATATATAGGATTATCTTTGATCCTGAAACTACCTTGTGTTTTTACATGATTGATTCTATTCCAGATATACCGATTTATTTTCTTGAGGACATCAAGAAATACTACCTGAAGATCTGATCCGTGAACTACGTCTTGTTCATCCTGTCTTTATTGAACTAATTCAAAGAAAATATACACACTGCGAGGTGAATTCTGTTACGCCTGAAAAGGCGGCTGAGGGGTGATATGATAGAAGTCTACAAGATAATGAGCGGAGTAGAGCGGACAGATGTGAAGCACTTGTTTACACTTTCAAACAACAACAAAACCAGGGGACACAAGATGAAGCTAGAATATTGTAGATTTAAAACAAATAGGAGAAACTTTTTCTTTACTCAGCGTGTAGTTGGACTCTGGAACTCATTGCCAGAGAATGTACATAAGTACATAAGTAATGCCACACTGGGAAAAGACCAAGGGTCCATCGAGCCCAGCATCCTGTCCACAACAGTGGCCAATCCAGGCCAAGGGCACCTGGTGAGCTTCCCAAACGTACAAACATTCTACACATGTTATTCCTGAAATTGTGGAGTTTTCCCAATGTAGTGACAGCAGCTGGCCTTATGGAATTTAAAGGGGGTTTGGACAGATTCATGAGGAAAAAGTCCATTGAACATTATTAATTTTTTTTTTTTGGGGGGGGGGGGCTTGCTGGGTTTTTGAAGCCTGGATTGGCTGCTGTCGGAGACAGGATGCTGGGCTTGATGGACCCTTGGTCTTTCCCAGTATGGCAGTGCTTATGTACTTATGTACCTTTCGATGTTTAGGTATTATCCTTGATTCCTCTCTCTCCATTCTGCCACAAATCTCACACTTGACTAAATTTACTTTTTTAGCCATCCTCCAACTACAAGCATTTCGTCATCTCTTTGACACTCCACAATTTCATGCATTAATTCTTTCCATTTTTACCACCCGTCTCTATTGCAACGTTGTTTACACTGGTTGCCCTGTCACACGCTAAAGAAAGTTTAATCACTCCACAACACAGCCATCGGGTTACTCTGTCACGCCCATCGCTTTGATCATACTACACCCCTACTGAAATAATATCATTGGCTCCCTATCGAACAATGGATTAGTTATAAAATTGCTACTCTTACCTTTAAGGCCTTCAGGCTTGGTATCCCCGAGTACCTTTCCTGTGTAACGTTTCCTTACCGCCCCTCCAGAACACTCCGTTTTTTAAACGATCACCAGGCTCAGTTGGAATCAACCCCTCACAGTGCATTCTTCTTCCTTGATCCTCACGAATGGAACAATCTTCCCCTCAGTCTCCATAACAATTCCTCTTCAAAGACTTTAAAATGGAGCTGAAAGCCTGGCTCTTTGATTGAAACGACCAGTGTTACACACTCAACCCTGCCATCCTGTAATGTGCGTTTGCTTTGCCCCTCTTCTTTTTAGCTATGCCTGTCTTTTAAACCTATCTACCTTGCTTTCCTCTACATTGATGGAGTTCCTTTCTTGTTTTCTGTGATGGCCTGTAACCGCTATGTTTTGCAAATAAATAAACAAAAATATATATGGATCCCCAAAATATCGGCACCGAAAAAAAACCTATTCTATAAACCGCACTTAAAATTCAGCTTGGTATATAAAATAGTTCTTATGCTGGGAATTGTGCCTAACTTCAGGCATGGCCGCTTCCCCTCACGGCCATTTGCACCAACTGAAACCTGGTGTAAATGTGTACACTTAAATTAGACGTGTAGCCCTCTTGTTCTATAACTACACATAGAATTTTTAGGAGCCCCTCCCCTCATTCCACCCAGGACCCTCACATCTCTGTGCCTCCTTTTGGAACTTGCACCTAAATTTACGCATGTATAGTTCAACTAAATGTAATTAGTTCCAATTGTGAACAAGCCAGTTACTGGTGCTAATTACTTTTGTTATTCACTTAAATTGAGCAGAAAATTGGGCACATGCAATTTTTAGCAACTTTTATAGAATTTGGGGGGGGTTTTCTGCAATGTGCAACCATTTATCTTATGATATAATGATCTGATGGTTTATGTCTAGAGCATTGGTTCCCAAACCCTGGTCCTGGAGACACTCCAGCCATTCAGGTTTTCAGGATACCCACAATGAATATTCATGAGAGAGATTTGCATGAACCACTGCATGAAAATTTCTCTCATGAGTATCCTGAAAACTTGACAGGCTGAAGTGCCTCCAGGACCAGGTTTGGGGACCCAGTGCTCTAGACATACTTTAGATCTGTTTCTATTCACAATTAGCTGCAGTTTGTAACTTGTTTTACTCTTTATTAACAGATATTGCTGAGATTACATAAGTACATAAGTATTGCCATACTAGGAAAGACCAAAGGTCCATCAAGTCCAGTATCCTGTTTCCAACAGTGGCCAATTCAGGTCACAAATACCCGACAAGATCCCAAAAATGTACAAAACATTTTATACTGCTTATTCCAGAAATAGTGGATTTTCCCCAAGTTCATTTAATAACAGTCTATGGACTTTTCCTTTAGGAAGCCGTCCAAGCCTTTTTAAAACTCCGCTAAGCTAACCGCCTTTACCACATTCTCTGGCAACGAATTCCAGAGTTTAATTACACGTTGAGTGAAGAAAACTTTTCTCCGATTCGTTGTAAATTTACTACTTTGTAGCTTCATCGCATGCCCCCTAGTCCTAGTATTTTTGGAAAGCATAAACAGACGCAGAGATTGATATTACATAAGGTTTTTACATCATTTTCCGTGAATATATTGTTAGTGGAATCGTTTAAACTTGTTAGAAAGATCCAGATTGAATCATTATTGGCCTCTAAAGCTGCTACATAATTGTGGTCTCTCCTCTACACCTCTTTATGTCATGACTCTTACACCCGATGTGTCTTCTACTTCTGATGTAGGTTTACAATTTCTTCTATTGTTCTTACTATACACCACCTTGAGGGGTCCTTTTACTAAGCTGTGGCAAAAGGGGGCCTACGCTGGTGTCAGCAAGTGTTTTTCACTTGCTCCCTTTTACAATGAGGCACTTGCTACGCGGGCATTTCAGGGGGGAGCAGTTATCGCCTCCCATGCTGACCCAGCAGTGACTGTATAGCGCATGGCACTGCTTGATTACTGCCAGGTAAACACCAGTACTACAAAAATAAAAATATTTTTGTAGCACTGGAAATGGTACTCACTGGGGGTGGGTGGGGGCTGCTGCGGTAGCCCGACGGTACTTCCGGTTTAGCGAAAGGTAAGCCCGCATTGGGTTTACTGCCGCTTAGATCACCTTTGAGTGAGTTCCTTCAAACAGGTGGTAAATAAATCCTAATAAATAAAGAAATATACCTTTCTGTTACCTTCCTGGAAACTGTTGGTCAAGGCTATTTATTGCCCAATGATGAGATTTATTTTACTTTATTACTTCTAAATTATTTTGAGTATGGCTAATGCTAATATGCTGCCCTTAAATGCTAATGGATTCAACCAACCAGTGAAAAGGAAGAAAATCTTTACTTATATTAAAAAAACAAAACACCGATATCATAATGTTACAAGAAACTCATTTACCTGCATCAGAATGTCTTAAGATAAAACTTCCTTATTTACTTTAAGAAAGCTGGTGTTTCTATTCTAATTAACAAAACATTTCCTTTTATTATTGATTCTCAAAAAGCATCTACACATGGACAGCAGCAATAGGTTTGGGTAAAAATATTAAATATCTGTTTTTGAACATATATTCTCCTAATATAGATAATCCTGATTTTATTAGAGAATTCTCTCAATTTGTACTTGAAAATACTGACTGTTTATTGGTTATAGTAGGTGACTTTAATCTCCCTTTAGATCTAAATTTAGATAGACAATCATCTTGAAAATGCACTACATCGTGTTCATAAAGAGAGCTTCAAAATCTCATTCTTGCTGATCCCTGGTGAACAGAGATTATACCCTTCAACTCCACATACCATAACACATGTGCCAGAATAGATTTCTTTTTACTACTACTAATCATTTCTATAGCACCTACTAGACCTACACATTATATGCAGGTACTTTCTCTGTCCCTAGGGGGCTCACAATCTAAGATTTTTGTACTTGGGGCAATGGAGGGTTAAGTGACTTGCCCAGAGTCACAAGGAGCTGCAGTGGGAATCAAACCCAGTTCCCCAGAATCAGAGTCCACTGCACTAACCACTAGGCTACTGCTCCACTAGCAACATTCCATGTAGAATCTCAAATAGTAGCAACAGAATCTCAATAGTAGCAACATTCCATCTAGAATCTCCAATACTAGCAACAGAATCTCAAATAGTAGCAACAGAATCTCAATAGTAGCAACATTCCATCTAGAATCTCCAATAGTAGCAACACTCCATGTAGAATCTCAAATAGTAGCAACATTCCATGTAGAATATCAAATAGTAGCAACAGAATCTCAAATAGTAGCAACATTCCATCTAGAATCTCAAATAGTAGCAACAGAATCTCAATAGTAGCAACATTCCATCTAGAATCTCCAATAGTAGCAACACTCCATGTAGAATCTCAAATAGCAACATTCCATGTAGAATATCAAATAGTAGCAACAGGATCTCAAATAGTAGCAACAGGATCTCAAATAGTAGCAACATTCCATCTAGAATCTCAAATAGTAGCAACAGGATCTCAAATAGTAGCAACAGGATCTCAAATAGTAGCAACATTCCATCTAGAATCTCAAATAGTAGCAACAGAATCTCAAATAGTAGCAACATTCCATCTAGAATCTCAAATAGTAGCAACACTCCATGTAGAATCTCAAATAGTAGCAACATTCCATGTAAAATATCAAATAGTAGCAACAGAATCTCAAATAGTAGCAACATTCCATCTAGAATCTCAAATAGTAGCAACAGAATCTCAATAGTAGCAACATTCCATCTAGAATCTCAAATAGTAGCAACAGAATCTCAATAGTAGCAACATTCCATCTAGAATCTCCAATAGTAGCAACACTCCATGTAGAATCTCAAATAGTAGCAACATTCCATGTAGAATATCAAATAGTAGCAACAGAATCTCAATAGTAGCAACATTCCATCTAGAATCTCCCATAGTAGCAACATTCCATGTAAAATCTGCAAATAGTTTCAACATTCCAGAATCTCTAATAGTAAAAACATTCCATGTTCCACTGCACTAACCACTAGGCTATTCCTCCACTCCTTGGGATTCCGGAACCTTGCTATTCTTTGGAGTTTTACATGGAATGCTGCTACTCTTTGAGATTGTGCCTGGAATCTTGTTAATGGGACTTGATATACTGCATTTCTGTGGTTTTTGCAACTACATTCAAAGCGATTTACATAGTATATACAGGTACTTATTTGTACCTGGGATAATGGAGGGTTAAGTGACTTGCCCGGAGTCACAAGGAGCTGCAGTGGGAACTTAACCCAGTTCCTCAGGATCAAGGTCTGCTGCACTAACCACTAGACTATTCCTCCACTCCACACTTTATTATCAAAAACATTCATTCTGCTGCACGACTAATATTCCGCCAGTGTCGTTATGCTCTTATTAGCCCTCTCCTCACTTCACTGGCTTCCTATCCGTTTCCGCATACAGTTCAAACTCCTCTTATTGACCTATGAGTGCATTCACTCTGCAGCTCCTCAGTATCTCTCCACTCTCATCTCTCCCTACATTCCTCCCTGGGAACTCCGTTCACTGGGTAAATCTCTCTTATCTGCACCCTTCTCCTCCAAAACTAACTCCAGACTCCGTTCCTTTTATCTTGCTGCACCATATGCTTGGAACAAACTCCCTGAGCCCATATGCCAAGCCCCCTCCCTGCACATCTTCAAATCCTTGCTCAAAGCCCACCTCTTCAATGTCGCTTTCGGCACCTAACCATTGTACTTCTATCCAGGAAATCTAGACTGCCCCCAATTTGATTGCACTTTTTTGTCCTTTAGATTGTAAGCTCCTTTGAGCAGGGACTGTCCTTCTTTGTTAGATTGTACAGCGCTGCTTAACCCTGGTAGCGCTTTAGAAATGTTAAGTAGTAGTAGTAGTAAAATACAAGCCTTTATTCTTGGCATTTTCTCACAGGGCTTCCATAATACAAAAAAGATATCTACTACTACTACTACTATAAATCATTTCTATAGCGCTACCAGTCGTACGCAGCGCTTCACAATATCTCAGAGGAAGGGAAGTTCTCTCTCTCTCTCTTACACCCCATTCCCTGGACCAGTGCAGGAAGTTTCTATTATTGACACTCCATTCCCAGTATAAAATCCTTGTATGGTGTGCCACAGGTTTGCAGCAAACCCCCTCCCCCAGTGTGCCTGGCCATGGTCACCAAGCAAAGGGCTTTTATTCAAGGGAAGTTTGTACAGTTGAGCAGCTGCGGCCTGCAGTATCCTAATCTTTAAATATGAATATCTATTACCTTCTGCTGTCTTCTAATGAAAGGTCTTGTCCTGAGGTTTTAACTTAATGGAGATCATTTCCATTGCAGAGGGAAGGAGCCAGAGCGGCGGGATGTGTCCTGCTGGGTAGGGCAGAGATTAATTGGATTTCTGTAAACAGATGTTTTTGGGGAGTGGAGTTATCTTCCTTCACCTTCATTTGTAATGGTGGTCATGGGCTGGCAACCTCTGCCTCATTTCCAGCCCTAGGGTCTGCAATGACTTCCATTTCACACCTGAGTCAGCGCTAATTGCCTGTCTACTGAGATCCCCTCTCCCCTCATCCCATCAACTGCAGAAAGTCAGGGCACAGTCTGTAGTGTGGATATGTGAGGCTTCACATCATGCTATCTGACAGTCCTCGCCTCTTCCCCAGTGCATTCTGGCCCCTGAAGTCCTGTTCCGTTACTGCCCTCTCCTTCCAGCCTGTTCTCAAGCTCTGCCGCTGGTTCACTCCTCTTAAGTTCCTATTATGTTCCACTTCAACAATGAACTAGTTTGTAGGTGTTTGGTAATCAATAGAAATAAAACAAAATAAAACATGGAAAAGAAAATAAGATGATACCTTTTTTATTGGACATAACTTAATACATTTCTTGATTAGCTTTCGAAGGTTGCCCTTCTTTGTCAGATCGGAAATAAGCAAATGTGGTAGCAGATAGTATATATAAGAGAAACATCAAAGCATTACGTTGACAGTCTGACAGGGTGGGAGAGTGGGGGTGGGTAGGAGGTATGCACAGGATGGGTGTGGGTAGGTGATAGGAGGGTGATCAACAGAGAAATACAATTTTATGGTTTATAATGGGCTAGAAAACCCAGATCCTTGTTAAGTCCTGTCTGTTGGGTGTCAAAATATTCAATCATTCTGACGTCAAAGGTCTTACGTTCCTGTATTGTTTTAAAGTTACCTTTCAGGATTCTAACTATGAAATCACTGGTGCAGTGTTCTGGTCTTGTAAAGTGTTGGCCCACAGGGGTGGGAACCTGACTGGCACCGGCTATCTTCATGTGATGTCTGTGCAGATTGAATCTTGTCTTAAGCATCTGGCCTGTTTCTCCAATATAGCATCCTTCGTTACATTTTTTTACACTGAATGATATATACCACATTGGAAGATGAGCACATGAAAGATTCCTTATTATTGAATATTTTTCCTTTGTGAATGACCGTGGGGTCCTATGAAATATTTTGGCATAGTTTGCAGCTGGATATATTGCAAGGATGTGTGCCATTCTTTTCTTTTGAGTCTGTGTTGGGAGCTTACTTCTAATAGGTGTTTTATGAAAGAAAGATGAATGAGTGATGTGAATTAAGTAACAAGTTAAACATTGCATACTCTCTGCATTGTACAACCGTGTTTTCCACTCAGTGGGTGGGTGGGGTATATATCTATGTAACCCCTGCCCCAAGGCACAATCTGACCAGCAGCAGCCCCTTTGCAGAAGACAACAAAACCTCAGTTACTCCTTCAGGGCACTGGATTACTTCTAAGCCAAGTGCAATAGGGCATGAGATCAGGGTTCTGGGACTGTCAGACAGAGAGTTGAGTCTGGGTTCAGGGATAAGTGACTTTTATATTAACTCCCTGCCCAACACCAGTGTCCCCTCTGGTTGCCTCGATCCCAGCAAGACATCCGAAACCAGCAAACTCATTGTCCCTTTTACTAAGCCGCGTAAGCGTCTACGCCAAAATGGAGTTACTGCCCGACTACCACGTGGCTCTTGCAGTAATTTCATTTTTGGTGCATGTCCAAAACGCATGTCTAAAAAATATTTTTTATTTTCGGGCGCGCGTAACGGACGTAGGTCATTACACCCGGTTACCGCGTGAGTTTTTACCGCTAGGTCAATGGCTGGCGGGTAGGTCTCAGACCCAAAATGGATGCATGGCAATTTTCATTTTGCTGCATGTTCATTCTTGGCAAAAATATAAAAAAGGCCTTTTTTTACAGGTACGCAAAAAAAATGGATCAGAGCGCGTCCAGCAGGGGCGTAGCCAGACAACAGATTTTAGGTGGGCCTAGACAAGAAGTGGGTGGGCACCAAGTGTTCTCCCTCCCGCCAACCACCACCCAAAAAATATTTTTACTATGTATTTCAGCTGGTGGGAAAATGCTTCTTTCTACCTTGACAGTCTGCGGCAGGCATGCGCTGAAAACTGAGCATGCGCAGATGCTGGTTTCGTAGAGAATAGTGTTTTCATTACCATCAGGGGAAAGTCTTCAGCTGGCCGAGCTTGGGATCTCCACCAGCTACCGCTAAACGCGTGCTACTGTTGGGTGGGCCTGAGCCCTGGCCCACCTAGGCCCACCTGTGGCTACGCCACTGGTGCCCAAAAGCCATTTTTCAGCACACCTTTGTAAAAGGACCCCCTCAGGCAGGCTGGTAGAATAAACTGTCACCTTACTGGCCACATGCAAAAAGAAACTGACAGGGATCTCAAAGAGCAGGAAGCTTGTTTGGCAGAAGAATACAGCAGATTAGCCAGGCAAACAGCAGGAAATGTACTGACCATAACAAAAATGGCGTAAGGGAAAAGTGAATTAACAAGGACCTTCCTCCCGGCACAAACTGCTGTAAGAGAAAATTCCCCTGTGCTAAGAGTGCTCTCTGCTCATTAATCCCTGGCCAAGAGATGGAAAGAAAGTCCTACTGACCAAGGAATGGGCTTCAGATATGTCTCAGAACTATTGGGGTCCCCGGGTAATGCTTTGATTAGAGCAGTGATTCCCAAACCAGATGCAAATCAACTTACGCGTCCAGTTTTTCCTACATAAGCACACAACTGTGGAACGCATTACCAAAAGCCTTGAAAACTATGAACGACCACCTAAACTTCCGGAAACACTAAAAACTAACCTGTTTAAAAAGGCATACCCTACCGATCCAACATAAATGCCCGATCTCTGCAACACAACAAACTAAAGAACGTAACGGACATAACGCAACTCTTCCCTTGTACGATTCCCTAGTGTGGCCACCTGAACTTTATCTTACCACAACATCACTTTGTATTTGTTTACACTGGAGTCTGTAACGCCTCTCCGGTACTATGTAGGCTACATTGAGCCTACAAATAGGTGGGAAAATGTGGGATATAAATGTAACAAATAAATAAACCACACCTAACGTTAGGGCTGCCTAAGTGGGTTTTTTCCACTCCAATTCATTAGGCGCAATTTCTAGAATTCAGCTCCTTTCTGGTACCAAAATGAGGCCCCCGTTTCTACAATTACTCCATGTGACTTGTCCAAGGTCACAGGGGGCAGCAGTGGGATTTGAACCCTAGCTTCTGGCACTTCACTCTTTTCCTTGACTCTCCAATACTATATCCACTATATAAACACACTGGCTTATCATTTCCCAGCACTTATCTAACCCCATTCTTCAAAAGCCAGACATCTGTCCTTCTTTAGTCCTCTTAAACAGATCCTAACAGAACTTTAACACCTCTGGCTGTTTGCCATCTGGCTCCACAGCTTTGTCCCATTTTAGTTATGCCGGTTCCATCCTGCTGTGCTCACGCTGAGAGTCTCTTTATTGCAGTCAACTTGCTCTGGTGTGTGCTGCATGGCATGCTGAGGTGCCTGAGGGCTGGTGTTTTCTTAGCATGTGGGCTTTGGAGATGGGCTTCTTGGTGCCACCTTATGTGCCTTTGTTCAAATCCTCTTATGCTCCCAAAATGGCTTCCTAAGAAGTGCTTATTAGTATTTTTCTCAGGTTCTTACTGTGCTGAGGAAAAGGATTTTTGCTGACAAGATGAGCAGTTCAATCTGAGGCTTTGAGTAAGGACGCAGTCACAGTGCCAGGCTGCATACAGAGACGGTTCAGACAAGGAAAGCGGGTGGGAGAGTCTGAAATCTCCTATGTTTATTTTATGAAAATATGTTACCAGTCGGGAGCCTCGTTTATGGTTTGGGATTAGACTGACGCCTCTTTCAGTAGTAGCTGAATGTGAGTTACCTTCAGGTCCACTAGGTATTTTCCTGTCCCCTGAGGAGTTACAAAATCTAAAACTGTGCCTGAGGCAATGAAGGGTTTCCTGACTTGCCCAGTGGGATTTGAGCTTGCCTCCCCTTCTTGTCACGCTGCTGCTCTGTCCATAAGCTACTCCTCTACTCTAATGAGGTTTTCATGTCTCCTCACAGCTTAAATCATGACGGTCTGCTAAATATCAACAAATCAAATAAAGAAAAATCAAGCCTTGTGTGGAAACTGTTATTTCACTGAGGCCTTATCAGAAGAAAGGCCTAGCATGCTCTGGAGAAAACCAAGTCCCTGAGTAATTCTGACACTGGTTCAAAGAAGGGTCTGAGAGCAACAGGCAGGTCCCGTTTTCCTTTCCCCAGTCCAGGAGCCTCATCATACTCGAGGGCTATTGAGGACATCACTGTGAAATAAGAGGGACCCTGGCAGGTAACTCATTGTACATTACAGTGCCATAAGGAATCCAGCAACAAGAAAGGCCTTTACTCACCCCACCCCCAGCCTCTGCTTCTCATGTCTATCTGCATAAAGTCTATCCTACTCATACATCCCATCCCCACCCCCAGCCCCTGCTTCCATGTCTATCTGCATAAAGTCTGTCCTACTCATACATCCCATCCCCACCCCCAGCCCCTGCTTCCATGTCTATCTGCATAAAGTCTGTCCTACTCACACATCCCATCCCCACCCCCAGCCTCTGCTTCCCACGTCTATCTGCATAAAGTCTATCCTACTCACACCATCCCATCCCCACCCCCAGCCTCTGCTTCCCACGTCTATCTGCATAAAGTCTATCCTACTCACACATCCCATCCCCACCCCCAGCCTCTGCTTCCCATGACTATCTGCATAAAGTCTATCCTACTCACACATCCCATCCCCACCCCCAGCCTCTGCTTCCCACGTCTATCTGCATAAAGTCTGTCCTACTCACACATCCCATCCCCACCCCCAGCCCCTGCTTCCATGTCTATCTGCATAAAGTCTGTCCTACTCACACATCCCATCCCCACCCCCAGCCTCTGCTTCCCACGTCTATCTGCATAAAGTCTATCCTACTCACACATCCCATCCCCACCCCCAGCCCCTGCTTCCATGTCTATCTGCATAAAGTCTGTCCTACTCACACATCCCATCCCCACCCCCAGCCTCTGCTTCCCATGTCTATCTGCATAAAGTCTATCCTACTCACACTCCCATCCCCACCCCCAGCCTCTGCTTCCCACGTCTATCTGCATAAAGTCTATCCTACTCACACATCCCATCCCCACCCCCAGCCTCTGCTTCCCATGACTATCTGCATAAAGTCTATCCTACTCACACATCCCATCCCCACCCCCAGCCTCTGCTTCCCACGTCTATCTGCATAAAGTCTGTCCTACTCACACATCCCATCCCCACCCCCAGCCTCTGCTTCCCATGTCTATCTGCATAAAGTCTATCCTACTCACACCATCCCATCCCCACCCCCAGCCTCTGCTTCCCACGTCTATCTGCATAAAGTCTGTCCTACTCACACATCCCATCCCCACCCCCAGCCCCTGCTTCCATGTCTATCTGCATAAAGTCTGTCCTACTCACACATCCCATCCCCACCCCCAGCCTCTGCTTCCCATGTCTATCTGCATAAAGTCTATCCTACTCACACTCCCATCCCCACCCCCAGCCTCTGCTTCCCACGTCTATCTGCATAAAGTCTATCCTACTCACACATCCCATCCCCACCCCCAGCCTCTGCTTCCCATGACTATCTGCATAAAGTCTATCCTACTCACACATCCCATCCCCACCCCCAGCCTCTGCTTCCCACGTCTATCTGCATAAAGTCTATCCTACTCACACATCCCATCCCCACCCCCAGCCTCTGCTTCCCATGTCTATCTGCATAAAGTCTATCCTACTCACACCATCCCATCCCCACCCCCAGCCTCTGCTTCCCACGTCTATCTGCATAAAGTCTGTCCTACTCACACATCCCATCCCCACCCCCAGCCTCTGCTTCCCACGTCTATCTGCATAAAGTCTATCCTACTCACACCATCCCAACCCCACCCCCAGCCTCTGCTTCCCACGTCTATCTGCATAAAGTCTGTCCTATTCACCCCCACCTCCCAGTCTCTGCTTCCCATGACTGTGTGTAGTTCATCCTCCTCACCCTCACCCCCAGCCTCTGCTTCCCATGTCTATCTGCATAAAGTCTATCCTACTCACACATCCCATCCCCACCCCCAGCCTCTGCTTCCCACGTCTATCTGCATAAAGTCTGTCCTACTCACACATCCCATCCCCACCCCCAGCCTCTGCTTCCCATGTCTATCTGCATAAAGTCTATCCTACTCACACATCCCATCCCCACCCCCAGCCTCTGCTTCCCACGTCTATCTGCATAAAGTCTGTCCTACTCACACATCCCATCCCCACCCCCAGCCTCTGCTTCCCACGTCTATCTGCATAAAGTCTATCCTACTCACACCATCCCAACCCCACCCCCAGCCTCTGCTTCCCACGTCTATCTGCATAAAGTCTGTCCTATTCACCCCCACCTCCCAGTCTCTGCTTCCCATGACTGTGTGTAGTTCATCCTCCTCACCCTCACCCCCAGCCTCTGCTTCCCATGTCTATCTGCATAAAGTCTATCCTACTCACACATCCCATCCCCACCCCCAGCCTCTGCTTCCCACGTCTATCTGCATAAAGTCTGTCCTACTCACACATCCCATCCCCACCCCCAGCCTCTGCTTCCCATGTCTATCTGCATAAAGTCTATCCTACTCACACATCCCATCCCCACCCCCAGCCTCTGCTTCCCACGTCTATCTGCATAAAGTCTGTCCTACTCACACATCCCATCCCCACCCCCAGCCCCTGCTTCCATGTCTATCTGCATAAAGTCTGTCCTACTCACACATCCCATCCCCACCCCCAGCCTCTGCTTCCCATGTCTATCTGCATAAAGTCTATCCTACTCACACTCCCATCCCCACCCCCAGCCTCTGCTTCCCACGTCTATCTGCATAAAGTCTATCCTACTCACACCATCCCATCCCCACCCCCAGCCTCTGCTTCCCATGACTATCTGCATAAAGTCTATCCTACTCACACATCCCATCCCCACCCCCAGCCTCTGCTTCCCACGTCTATCTGCATAAAGTCTGTCCTACTCACACATCCCATCCCCACCCCCAGCCTCTGCTTCCCATGTCTATCTGCATAAAGTCTATCCTACTCACACCATCCCATCCCCACCCCCAGCCTCTGCTTCCCACGTCTATCTGCATAAAGTCTGTCCTACTCACACATCCCATCCCCACCCCCAGCCTCTGCTTCCCATGACTATCTGCATAAAGTCTATCCTACTCACACATCCCATCCCCACCCCCAGCCTCTGCTTCCCACGTCTATCTGCATAAAGTCTGTCCTACTCACACATCCCATCCCCACCCCCAGCCTCTGCTTCCCATGTCTATCTGCATAAAGTCTGTCCTATTCACCCCCACCTCCCAGTCTCTGCTTCCCATGACTGTGTGTAGTTCATCCTCCTCACCCTCACCCCCAGCCTCTGCTTCCCATGTCTATCTGCATAAAGTCTATCCTACTCACACATCCCATCCCCACCCCCAGCCTCTGCTTCCCATGTCTATCTGCATAAAGTCTGTCCTATTCACCCCCACCTCCCAGTCTCTGCTTCCCATGACTGTGTGTAGTTCATCCTCCTCACCCTCACCCCCAGCCTCTGCTTCCCATGTCTATCTGCATAAAGTCTATCCTACTCACACCATCCCATCCCCACCCACAGCCTCTGCTTCCCATGTCTATTTGGTTGTCCTGCTCAGTCTCAAGCACTCAGCCCACCCCGTCCCTGTTTTCCACATCCACATTGTTATTGTCTGAGCTGTGCAGATTTTGGGAATTGCATTGTATATTTTGTACTTAACAAAACTCTAGGTACTTGCTGTTATAGTATGTAACTCTAAAATTTCCACCTTGGGCAACCTAATCTCTGTATTACACTGATAACTTTTAAGTATATAGAGGAAAAGACTTCAGAAACTCGGTAACAGCTGAAATTAATTTGATAGAACAGCTGACCGCTTGCTCTGCGTGGGCTGTACTTAGGCTCACGTTGGCGAGAATCGTCATTAATCTGAAAAACCTCTATTCTCGCCAGCGTGAGCCTAAGTTCAGCCCACGCAGAGCAGGTGGTCAGCTGTTCTATCAAATTAAATTCAGCTGTTACCGAGTTTATGAAGTCTTTTCCTCTATATACTTAAAAGTTATCAGTGTAATACAGAGATTAGCTTGCCCAAGGTGGAAATTTTAGAGTTGCATATTTTGTGAAATATGAATAACCTGCAGACATGCGGAGCTTTTTTCTACCTGCTTCTTTGCAGGCTTAAACATACTTGTGGCCTTACCAGCTGCTGATTGGACAGACCATTGTTTCTTTTCTTATTTACGACTGAAATCACTGAAAATGGTTTGCAGAAAAACACAACAATAACAGTTCGTAAAGAACCAGAAAAATACAGATAATCAGAAAACAATACAAGCCAGCGATTTTACAAGAGGAAGTCGATGTGTCCTCTCTCTTTCTAAACTTGCTGCTTTAAACACCTAGAGGGAGGTGGTGTAGCCAAGGGTGGGCCTGGATGGGCCCAGGCCCAACCACTTTGGGCTCAGGCCCACCCAGTAGCAGCATACCTATAATGTGGCTGGCAGGGATCCTCAAGCCCCACCAGCTGAAAACTCCCAACAAGTGTCCCTCCTGCATACCTTGTAAGTAGCAGATCTTCGCCTGCAGTGAGCAGTGACATACATACTGCTCGCACCGGCCCCACAGCCTTCCCTTTGACGTATTCCCACCTACGCGGAAACAGGAAGTTGCATCAGTGGGAGGGCTATGGGGCCAACATGAGCAGTGTGTATTAGTTGCTGCTCACTGCCTGTGAAAATCTGCTATTTAAAAGGTACGGGGGGGGGGGGGAATATTTGAGAGACCATATGGCATGCAGGTGAGACAAGGAGAGACCAAATCACCTGTGGGACAGGGCGGGGTTCTTCTGCCCACCCATCTTGGGTCCAGGCCCACCCAAAATTGAGTGTCTGGCTACGCCCCTGCTAGAGGGGTAGATTGGACCTGCCAATTCTGTAATGGCGTTTGCAGACTAAATTGCACTTACAAACAGGGCTGTAAGTCAGCACGCGCAGGCTTAACTTTACGCCATGTCAGAGGCTGGTGTAAATGCTGGAGTCTAAAGCCGGCCATTGTGCTACCTGAGAGAATCCTGTAACATCCGTGCGCAGGTTCAAGTCACGCTTCCTTTGTACTCATGTTGTGTTTAAAGATCAGCAGCACCTAAGCGCAGTTCCACGCATAACTACAAATTAGCACCAATGAACGCCTCTTAAGGGCTACGGTCGGCGCTTACATAACAATTGCGGTAGGGGCAGAGCTGGTTTGATTCTGTAACTGCGCGTCCACGCTCGCCTAGAAGCTAGAAATCTGGCCGCCCACCTGTACAGAATCTGGGGAATAGTGACCACATCCTCGTCTACAGCTCCAAACCAGAAACTGCAGAAGACGTGAAATCGACAAATAAATATTGTAGCACAATGTCCCTGAAACCGGAGGATGGAACAAGGTAAGTCAAGTCCCTGAAAAGTTAGTTACTCTCCCCTGCGCTAACTTCTTGACCTTTTTCACCACAACACAGACATCTCATTTCAGCTGTTCGTGCCCTGCGTTCCCTCCCCCCCTCAGCAGACCCATTCCCTGGTCCTTGTATTCAATTGCAAGGCCCCATATTCTGGCTGAATCTTCACTGACCATTTTTCATTTCATTTCTTTTTTCTGGCTTGGTCTGGACCTGGCGCTCTGCCTCTCCCTCTTTCCGCCCTCATGTGTAGGGGTGAATAAATGAGACTCATCTCTTCTGACCTATTCTCAGACTTTCTCTTGGAAATGACTGTTCTGCACTTTCTTCAGAGTTAGGGCTTTTTTTTTCTAATCCTGTTATTTCTCAGAGGGACGATTTCAGCCATTTCCTCTTTAATCTGCTGCTCTCTGAGTCTGGGCTGTGCGAATCTGGTTGGTAATGGATTGGATTTGAGCGTCTTGATCACTTTCTTGGAAATTGAGTTAGGCAGGGCCTCCCTGGTTTCTAAGCAGACTCTCCACAACTGATTATTTCGAGGTTATTATCGAGTCTGAATTTCTGAACAAATCTTCACTATTTACTGCCTGTCTTCGTCTCAGCAGAGTAATTCTGCCCTTTTCTGAGATAAGATTTTTTTCTAGTTCCTTTTAATTTTGTCCACATTCTTCTCTTTCATCCCTTTTAATGGTTTTGTGATTTTCCAAGGTCCTTTAATCACAGACTGGTGGTTATCACAGAAATATCCAAGAGAGTCACAAGAGACTTATCCCGTTTGATATCTTATTACCTGCTTGTTTACCATCTTCAGCGGAGGGGTTGAAAGCTTTTCTCCACATTCTCCACGTTTTTATGAAAGAACATTGCTTCTGCTTCTGCACAGAATGAAATGAGGTTTGGGACCAATTCCCTGTTCAGTCCCTTGCTGGTATCTCTGGGCTGTGCTGCTAGAAATGTTTCTGTTGATTTTAACTGAGCTGTAGGACTGCATTGGGGATGGTTTAATCCAATTGAAGAGTTCTCTTGAAAGTTATGCTATTCCACTATGTGAATCATGAATTTTCGAATGTCATGTAGAGGAATAAAATTTCTTCATTTTAATATTTTTCCTAATAAAGTATGACATTACGTAATCTGTAAAGATCATTTATAGATGACCTGTTAGATTCAAGACTACCTTGACCCTGATGTACGTGCTCCAGTCGCCTTGTGGCTGTTTTCCCTCTGTATTCAGTGACAGTGTATAGTTGTATGTAACTTGGGGGGAGGGAGAGTATAACCTGCCCCTGACATAAGTGACCATATCTCTGAGTGAATCTGGAAGTTTACTGGGCACAAGGTAAAGGAGGGCAGGCTAAAACCAGTGGATTTCAAAGCAGTTCTGAGTACTGTACATTTTAAGTTTGTCTCCATGATAGAGTTGTTTTAACAGGACAAGGGAGATATGGAGGGGCATAATTGAATGGGGCTGGCCATCTATATGGCTGGCGCCGTAAAGTGGCGCCCCGACCGTATTATTGAAAAAAAGATAGCCGGCTATCTTTCGTTTCAATAATATGGTTGAAGCCAGCCAAATCTCAGCATTTGGGCCGGCTTTAGAGATGGCCAGCATTGGTTTCCTGCGATAATGGAAACTAATGCCGGCGATCTCAAAGCGGCCAAATCCAAGGCATTTGGTCGTGGGAGGAGCTAGCATTTGTATTGCACTGGTCCCCCTCACATGCCAGGACACCAACCGGGCACCCTAGGGGGCACTGCAGTGGACTTCAAAAATTGGTCCCAGGTGCATAGCTCCCTTACCTTGGGTGCTGAGCCCCCCAAATCCCCCCCAAAACCCACTCTCTACAACTCTACACCACTACCATATCCCTAAGGGTTGAAGGGGGGCACCTACATGTGGGTACAGTGGGTTTTGGGGGGGGTTGGAGGGCTCCCATTTACCACCACAAGTGTAACAGGTAGGGGGGGATGGGCCTCGGTCCACCTGCCTGAAGTGCACTGCACCCACTAAAAACTGCTCCAGGGACCTGCATACTCCTGTCAGGGAGCTGGGCATGACATTTGAGGCTGGCATAGAGGCTGGCAAAAAAATTATTTTTACTTTTTTTTTTGGGTGGGAGGGGGTTGGTGACCACTGGGGGAATAAGGGGAAGTGATCCTCGATTCCCTCCGGTGGTCCTCTGGTCAATTAGGGCACTTTTTTGAGGCTTGGTCGTAAAAATAAATGGACCAAGTGAAGCTGGTGAAATGCTCGTCAGAGCCGGCCTTCTTTTTTCCATTATCTGCCAAAGCCGGCAATCTCATAACCACGCCCCCGTCCCACCTTCCATAGCCTTCCAAAATGCCCCCTTTAACTTTGGCCGGCTCTGCGACGGAAAGCAGTTGGGGCCGGTCAAAATCGGCTTTCCATTATACCAATTTGGCTGGGTTCAGGAGATGGCCATCCATCTCCAGATTTGTGTCGAAAGATGGCTGGCGATCTCCTTCGAAAATAAGTAGGATGGTCAGTTAGTACCCCGGAGTAAACCTTTAATTCGAGAATGCATTTTGACCCCTATTGAGTTATACAGTATTTCCTCTCCATCGTGGTGTTACTCGTTTGTGCTTGTTAATGCTCCTTCTGTAAAAAAAAAGAAAATTTCAGTGATATTTGCTTTAATTCTGGATTGGGAGTTAGATTTTATTTGCATCACTAAACCTTGGTTACATGATTATGATATAGTAGGGTTGAATCACATTTGTTCTTCAGGTTATTCCACCATTTTGAATCTTTATGTTGGAAAAAGAGGGGGAAATATTACTTATTTTTAGAGAAGATATGGGTTTTTGTAACTTCTTCTTTTCTTATTGATAGTAACTATGAAACTTTGTATGCTCTCCAGTTTGAATCTTTGATGTGTTATTTCCCTCCAGGATTACTATAGACTGATGATTCCCCGTTAATTGAAGCTGTTGTCTTTCATGATTTGAAAAACCTGAGAAATCTCATTTCAGAATCATTCTGAAATGAGATTTGTCAGGTTATGCCGTGTTTGAAGTCTAGCATTATCTTGGATAAGGATTTCTTTGGTGGGCAATCTTACTTTAAGGATTTTTGAAGACATATGAAAACATGGCCCTTTTCGGGTCATTGTGTGATTGATCTATGCTGTTCGAATAAAGATCTTTGTCTTGTTTACTGAAGGCTCTTGGTGCTTTTTTTGTGCTTTTGATCAAAGGATAAAAACATGATTGTCATGGATTTTTTTTTTACACATTTTGTCTAATCTTAAACACCCCAGGACACACAGTCCCTATCTCAGATAGCCTAAAAATACTCGGAATAACTATCGACCGCAACCTCACTCTCGAGAGCTAAGTAAAAACGGTAATACAGAAAATGTTCTACTCAATGTGGAAACTCAAATGAATAAAACCTTTCTTCCCGAGGAATACCTTTCGTAATCTAGTACAATCAATGGTCCTAAGCCACGCAGACTACTGCAACAGCGGGTTGCAAAGAACAACTCACTAAAAAACTCCAAACTGCCCAAAACACAGCAGCCAGACTGATATATGGTAAAACACGATTCGACAGCACCAAACCCCTTCGAGAAAAGCTGCACTGGCTCCCAATCAAAGAACGGATCATCTTCAAAATCTGCACCTTGGTCTACAAAATCATCTACGGCATAGTCCCAGGATACATGACAGACCTCATTGATCTACCAACTAGAAACAGACTCGGATCAGCACGATCGTACCTAAATTTACATTACCCAAACTGTAAAGGGCTAAAATACAAAACAACTCACGCATCCAACTTCTCCTACATAAGTGCACAACTATATGGAATGGACTCCCGTATGCAGTGAAAACAATACATGACCACCTAAACTTAAGGAAATCATTGAAAACCCAACTCTTCAAAAAAGCTTATCCCACCGATCCAACATAAATCCCCACACCCAGCAACACAAGATAAGCTGTGATCGTACTGGACAACTTACTATCCTCGACCCCATGACGCTTGAAACACTTCTACCTGTGACCATAACACAACCTTGTATTTGTTATCAACCATAATGGCAATTGCTACTACGATACTTTGTAAGCCTCATTGAGCCTGCAAATAGGTGGGAAAATGTGGGGTATAAATGTAACAAATAAATAAATAAATATTCTGGGCTGCACCCAAATAATAGATGGTCTGACCCATGTTCACGGACACATTTTAAACTCAGGGGTTGTTTTACTAAGACGCGTAGGTGCCCACGTATGTACAGTGTGCATCAAATTAGAACTACCAGCCGACTACCGTGTACCCCGGGCTGTAATTCTAATTTTGACGCGCATCCAAAATGCTGACAATTACTACCCAGTTTACGCGAGAGCTTACTGCTAAGACAATGGGTGGTGGTAAGGTCTCGGGTCAAAAAATGGATGCACACTGATTTTTATTTTGCCGCTCGTCCAGTTTCAGCAAAAAAAAAAAAAAAAATGAAGCATGCTGAAAAATGGACCTGCACGCGTCCAATTCATGCATCTATACCAGCGCAGGCCATTTCTCAGTGCACCTTAGTAAAAGGATCCCTTAGTTTTTATTCATAATGCTGTTGTTAGCACTGGTAGCTTTTTTAGTCATTTAAACGATGTACTTTGGTCTGATCACAAATTGGTTAAATATTATTTGAATGTTACATCACCAGAAAGGAAAGAAAAAAAAAATTCTTGCTAAGATTCAGAAAATACAGAAGAATTACAAGCTAGAGGATTTAATTAAATCTTGGCTTCCTCGACTTGCCAAATTGGATTCATGTTCTGTCGTTGAAACAATTGATTGTTAAAATGGTCTTTTATTGTACTCTCTTGATCAAATTGTCCCTTTCTACAGGTTTTATTATTCAGGCCTAGTAAAAACATTCCTTGTTTTTCACCACAATTATACAGTCAAAAAAACGTTGTACATAAATTAGAGAGAACGTGGCATAAAGAACCTAATTCTGAATCAATGAAAAGTTATCTGACATCTCTGGAAGAAAATCATAAAGCTACTTGCTTAGCAAAAAATATATATATAATAATAATTTTTTTGATTAAAAAAATTGAAACTGTTTCCTGTAATTCTAAAAAATTGTTTACTTCAGTGGTTCCCAAACCTGGTCCTGGAGGCAGCCCAGCCAGTCAGGTTTTCCACATGAATATTCATGAGAGAGATTTGCCTGCACTGTCTCCACTGCATGCAAATCTCTCTTCATTGCGGATAGAGAGAGAGCTTATGGTGTAATTTCTACCTGATGCAATCGAGTGTGAAATTTCTTTAGTTAGTTTTAAAAATTTATACCCTGCACCATCTACTATTCTGAGTGGTTTACAATTTTACATTTCATAATAACAGACACACACATCAATAAACAGACATAAATCATAAACATAAAATCTTAATTACAAGATATATCATCCCTGCAAAATAATCTTACTCCAAACCTTTTTTTCAAACAGAAAAGCCTTTAAATATTTTCTGAAACTTGGAAATGATTTGCCCAGTATGGGAAGTGGGATTTGAACTCAGGTTTCCTTGCTTTTCATGTGGGTTTCTGTATTTCCATTGAGTGACGTGGTAAAGTCCACTTTTAAAAGTAATAAATAGGAATAAAACAAAACATGGAAAAGAAAATAAGATGATACCTTTTTTATTTGGACTAACTTAATACATTTTTTGATTAGCTTTCGAAGGTAACTCTTTTCTTCAGATCAGAAATAAGCAAACGTTGACAAATATATCAGAATACAAAGTGAAGCACAGAGGCATTCCAATGACAGTCTGACAGGAAGAGGGAGGGGTGAGTTAGATGAGAAACAGGGAGAGATGGATGGCAGATAAAGGAGTGACAAAGCAGTAGAATTTTATGGTTTATAGTTGGATAAAAGGCGCAGATCCTTGTTAAGTCCTGTCTGGTGGGTGTCATTTCATCATTTTGACTTCCAAGGTCTTACATTCCTGGATTGTCTTAAAGTTTCCTTTTCGTATTCTTATCATAAGATCATTGATGCAGTGTTCTGGTTTTGTAAAGTGCCGTCCCACAGAGGTGACATCCAGGTTGGCATTATGACAGTTGTGTACCTAGGACGGCTGCCACCCGGGGTGGGTCTCCACTATGCCCCCTGGCGCATCACCCCTCCTCTCTCTCGGTTCATCACCCACTTCTCCCATTCTCTGAAGTGCAGCAGCCTCACCACTTGGGGGTGAACGGAGCAGTTCTGCGGCTGTCGGCTCCGCCGGTCTCCTGCCACGAAACAGGAAATAACATCACCCCCTTGCTGCCTGCACCAGGGCGGACCACCCCCACCTCTCCGCCCTTGATATGCTAGAGCATTGTGATGTCTAAGATTATGTCTATGTAAATTGATTCTTGTCTTTAGCATCTGGCTTGCATTGAATGATATATACTACATTTGAATATGAGCATGTGAAGGATCCCCTTCTGTTGAATATTTTTCCTTTGTGAATGACTGTGGGATGCTGTATTGCAGGGACATGTGCCATTCTCCTCTTTCTGAGCTTGCAGTGGGAACTTGCTCTGCACTAATTTGTCTTTCAAATTTGTTAGCTGTCGGAAAGACGGTAGTGGTAGAGCACATAAGCACATACTGGGAAAAGACCAAGGGTCCATCAAGCCCAGCATCCTGTCTCTGACAGCAGCCAATCCAGGCTCCAAGAACCTGGCAACCCCTCCCCTCCCCAAAAAAAAAATTAATAATGTTCAATGGACTTTTCCTTCAGGAATCTGTCCAAACCCCCCTGGGAATATCTATTGTATTTCCATTTTAATGGTCTAAGGGTGTCCTCTGTAAACAGGCAACAGCCCAGTTAAGACACTGCAGTCAAAACACATTACTAAGCCTGTAGGGTGTGATTACAGCCCCCTCCCCTGCTTTTTGCCGAGCATTTCTTCCATCTTTAGGTTGTACACCACCTCGGATGAGTCTCTTCATGATGGTAGTTAAATATGTATCAATAAGTCCCAATAACTACCGTATTTTCACATATATAACCCACACACGGGTATAACCCGCACCCTTGTATATCCCGCAGAAAGGAAGCATAGCCCGTACCTCTGTATTCCCCGCACACGCTCAGTTCTTGGTGCTGATGTGAGCATGCGCAGGAGTGTGGCCGTGGGTGACCGAGGCACAGCAACAGTGCTAGAGGAAAGAATGGGATACATGTAAGCATGAGGACCAAACTCATTTACTCCTTCAGGGAAAGAAAAATGTGCTACTTATGCAGAAGTCTGCAGGGCAGGCAGCGAAATCAACGGATTTCAAAAAGCAGGTTTACTTGGAGAACAGACTTTGTGTGATTCTACTGATGAGGAGCAATACAAATTCAATGATGATCAAGCGGAGGCATTCGCTGCAGAACATTTCAGCAACATCAATGATGATCATACAGACTTTGAAGGTTTTCCTTCTAGCGATGAACATGATAATGTTTCAGACAATATGAACTATTGATGCCATAAACTTCTATCTTTTAATAAGAACTGTTTTAGGCTGACCATTTGGAAGGGTTTTTTTGCTATAGATTTCAATGCCTCCTTGTAAGGTATATTAACAAAAGTACCTATGGGGGAGGAGTAGCCTAGTGGTTAGTGCAGTGGACTTTGATCCTGGGGAACTGGGTTCAATTCCCACTGTAGCCCCTTGTGACTCTGGGCAAGTCACTTAACCCTCCATTGCCCCTGGTACAAAATAAGTACCTGAATATATGTAAACCGCTTTGAATGTAGTTGCAAAAACCTCAGAAAGGCGGTATATCAAGTCCCATTTCCCTTTCCCCCTTTCCCTTATGACATCACAATATCAGAAGTGAGCCAAGTATTGGGCAATCAAGCCATTGTGACATCACTGATGAGGTTGGCTCTTATTGGTGGAATGAGTGGAGGAGTAGCCTAGTGGTTAGTGCAGTGGACTTTGATCCTGGGGAACTGAGTTCAATTCCCACTGCAGCTCCTTGTGACTCTGAGCAAGTCACTTAACCCTCCATTGCCCCAGGTACAAATAAGTACCTGTATACAAGCCACTTTGAATGTAGTTGCAAAAACCTCAGAAAAGCAGTATATCAAGTCCCATTTCCCTTTCCCTATTTGAGATTCTACATGGGCGTTTCTGACTTTTGTCGATTTTCAAAACGAAAATGTCCATGTCAAAAACGTCCAAATGTAAGCCATTTGGGCTTGGGAGGAGCCAGCATTTGTAGTGCACTGGTCTCCCTGACATGCCAGGACACCAACCGGGCACCCTAGGGGGCACTGCAGTGGACTTAAAATGCTCCCAGGATCATAGCTCCCTTACCTTATGTGCTGAGCCCCCCAAAACCCACTACCTCTAACTGTACACCGCTACCATAGCCCTTTTGGGTGAAGAGGGGCACCTATATATGGGCACAGTGGGTTTGTGGTGGGTTTTGGAGAGCTCACTGTTTCCTCCACAAATGTAACAGGTAGGGGGGTATGGGCCTGGGTCTGCCTGTCTGAAGTGCACTGCAGTACCCACTAAAACTGCTCCTGGGACCTTCATACGCTGTCATGGACCTGAATAAGACATCTGAGGCTGGCACAAAATATTTTTAAAGATGTTTTTTGAGGGTGGGAGGGGGTTAGTGACCACTGGGGGAGTAACAGGAGGTCATCTCCGATTCTCTGCAGTGGTCATCTGGTCATTTCGGGCACCTTTTTGTGCTTTATTTGTAAAAAAAACATGTCCGGGTGAAAACGTCCAAGTGTTCATCAGGAACGTCCTTGCTTTTTTCGATTATGGGTCAAAGATGTCCAAGTGTTAGGCATGCCAAAGTCCGGCCTTCGCTACACCTCCGACATGCCTCCTTGAACTTTGGACGTCCTTGCAACGGACTGCAGTTGGAGATGTCCAAAATCGGGTTTTGATTATACCGATTTGGTTGTCTCTGGGAGAAGGACGTCCATCTTCCGATTTATGTCTAAACTTGGACGTCCTTCTCTTTCGAAAATGAGCCCACAAGTCCCATTTCCTTTCCCTAAATACTCCTGGAAGCTCTTTAACAGAAGAAGTAAATGACTCCAGCTGCACATATATATATATACAGGACACATTTATCAACTCCTCCCCTAGCTAAGATAATGTTCAAGCAATGTTCTTTAAACTAGTCCCTCATTTTCTTACTCCTGTTATCTATATATACATTCCATCTTTGCTTACACCCTATGCTGTCTATTAAAATGTTGTATTACGTATTGTGTTGACATTGTAAGTAGTATACTATGCCATACTTTGTATTGCTGTTTGAACAATTGTCTATTGCTTATGTTTGACTTATTATTACATATCCTCGAATATTTTGGAATCGGAGGAAATGTTCTCAACTGTTTCAAGGGATTCCTAACCACACAATCATACCAAGTGACATCTAATTTGACCACATCAGCTACATGGATACCTGAGTGTGGAGTTCCACAGGGATCTCCCCTCTCACCAACTTTATTCAACTTAATGATGATACCTTTTGCGAAACTACTATCAAACCAAAACCTTAACCCATACATTTACGCAGATGACGTAACGATCTATATTCCATTTAATCAAGATCTAAAGGAAATCTCCAATGACATCAACCAAAGCCTACACATCATGCACACATGGGCGGATGCATTCAAGTTGAAACTCAACGCAGAGAAAACCCAATGCCTAGTACTCACCTTGCAATACAACACGAACAAATTCACCACCATTGACACACCAAAACTGAATCTTCCAATCTCGGACACCCTAAAAATTCTCTGAGTTACCATTGACTGACACCTAACACTTGAGGATCACGCGAAAAACACAACCAAGAAGATGCTCCACTCAATGTGGAAATTAAAAAGAGTAAGACCTTTCTTCCCAAGAACCATCTTTCGCAACCTGGTACAATCAATGGTACTCAGTCTACTAGATTACTGCAACGCACTCTACGCTGGCTGCAAAGAGCAAATAATCAAGAAACTTCAGACAGCTCAGAATACTGCAGCCAGACTCATATTCGGTAAAACAAAATATGAAAGCGCTAAACCCCTACGAGAAAAACTACATTGGCTCCCACTCAAAGAACGTATCATGTTCAAAACATGCACCCTAGTTCACAAAATTATTCACGGAGACGCACCAGCCTACATGTCAGACCTAATAGACTTACCACCCAGGAATGCTAAAAAATCATCCCGTACATTCCTTAATCTTCACTTCCCAAATTGTAAAGGTCTCAAATACAAACTAATGCATGCGTCAACCTTGTCCTACCTGAGCACACAATTCTGGAATGCGTTGCCGCGAAACCTAAAAACGATCTATGAACAAGCCAACTTCCGAAGTCTACTGAAGACCCATCTCTTCAACAAGGCATACAAAGATCAACAAATACGAACTCCTGTACACATATCCAGAACTGCCCTTACAATATCTGACTGCCAAACCACTATCATGTTTTTTCACTATTACTAAATGCACATTTTCTATATAATTCTTATACAATTCTTAAATATTTCTTACTATGATTGCTTGCTAATGTACTATCATGTTCTACCATTCATGTTACCTAAAATCCTTCTGTTATACTAAATGTATACTATCTCATGTATTCTCACTATTCATGATGTATTGTAAGCCACATTGAGCCTGCAAAAAAGGTGGGATAATGTGGGATACAAATGCAACAAATAAATAAAAAATAAATTCTTGCTGTATACTGCCTTGAGTGAATTCCTTCAAAAGGTGGCAAATAAATCCTAATACATAAATGCTTCTTCTAATAAAAGTATTTATGCAAACATTTCAGGAGTTGTGCTTTTTTGTGAGATGTATAACGTCTCGTATGTGGCCTCAAAATGTAAATACGTATATAACTCGCATCCTTGTTTAACCCAGAATGGGTAGTCACAGTAAGTAAAAACATGTATATCCGGTGGGTTATATTGCATGAAATATGTTTCAAGATCTTGCTCCAAACCCACCATGCTTACCACACTGGCCTTATACCTTATCTTTCCATACTGCTTACTCTGTATTGCAAACCCATGAATACTCACATATTATCAGAAAGAAACATCTTGAGTCCCTCTTCCTCACTGTGATGTGCCTTGAAACTCTTCACTGGGCCACCTTTTCAATGGATCATAGGCTTGGACATCTCTTTTCCCAGTCTTTCCATATTAAGGAAGCTGGCAAACCCTGTCACCTTTGATATATCCCTGTAAGCTTGATGCTAATTTCTAGGTCTCACTCAGGACTTTGAGGTAGGCTTGAGAAGGGGGAGGGGGTTGGGGGGACTCGATGCAGGACTTTCCTTTGGGGAGAGAGAGAGAGAGGGGTTAATCAAGGTCTGGATTGGATCAAAGGTGCAGAGGCAGCAAAAGGATTTTCTGCAGGTTCCAACTGGTATTCGGTTGGGAACCACTTAGGTGTCATAGGTGAGTCCCAGCTGAATATTGGCCAGAACCTACATGAACACTGGTGGCCAGAGCACTTGCGATTAGTGCTGGATGTTCAGTGGCCAGCACTGAATAACTGTGGCTAATTCTGCCACTGGTGGTCAGCTTCTAAAAAAAATGCTTACAGCTGTAGGCTGAACATCAAATGGAAATGTGCCCATTAGGCCACTTACTAGCCTGGTAGAGCCATTAGTTCTAAGGCAAAATGCCTGGATAACTCAGAGTCACCTGGTTCCTCATGGCTCCTTTGGTCATACCTCTTTGGCTACATGCCTGTAGCAGTGCATATGTAGCTGGATGCACACCCCAGACAGGCTTCTAAGTGTAACCCCAGTGCATTTGGGTGACATTACTACTGTATCAGTCACAATAGCATCGGCATTGGTTCCTTCAAGGACTTGGCACTGGTCTTCCCTGGATTTCACCTCTTCAACTATATCCTAGCTCCACCAAGGCTTTCAATAGTGACCCAGAGAACTCGAGTGATGTTACTGCTTTGTCTGAGCAGATCTCACTTCAAGGGCGTGGCATAGGTCTTCCCTTGATTTCACCTCTCTCTTTAGTGATATATTTAATGGAACATCAGAGCTCACCTAGATTAGGAAATCTCTCACATGAATTCCATTCGCTTGCATTTACTGTTATTGCTTCTGCTTTTCCTATTACTCAGCTCTAAAAGGTCCTGTCATCAGCTCTGAATCAGAGCAGTAATGCCCTCCAGCCACCAGCAAGCTTCTGGGACACAGGCTGATTTGTCAGACTCTCCCCAACAATCTGCTGCACTGAAAAATTACATAAAATGTGAACTAAAGTTTGCAGCTCAGAGACAGTTCCATTATGCATACACCGTCCTCTGATACAGCTATCTGGGTGCACTTTTTCCTGAGAGACAAACTTTTGCATGCACCTCATAAGAATATGAGATCCACCACTGAAGGTCCATCAAGATAAGCATCCAATAGTAACCAATCTTGGTGACAAGGACCTGGTAGGATCCCATGGAGTAAGATCAGTGGTTCCAAAACCTGGTCCTAGAGGCAGCCCAAACAGCAAAAGAAAGCACCCAGAGCCTTCAAAATAGGGACAAAATTCCTTAATCACACAACTTATGGAACGGTCTTTAGAGAATGACCCGACACGGACCGTGTTTCAGCACACAGCGCCTGCATCAGGGTCAAAAAGGTTATGGGACCAGTGTGCAGCAACAGTATTTACTCCACAATGGTTATGGGAACAGTGTAGTATGGCAAAATTTGCTCCTTCACACATTTGTTGAGATAAAAACACCGTCCCTCAGTATTGAAGTCCAATGTGTTAAAAAAACAATCTTTGTGGATATCCTGAAAACCCGAGTGGCTGAAGTGCCTCCAGGACCAGGATTGGGAGCCACTGGAGTAGATCCAGTCCCTGTTGCTCACGCCTAGGAATAAGCATTGTCTATCCCAAATTTACTTGGCAATAATAGTTTATAGACGTTTCATCCAGGAACTGTTCACAAGCCTTTTTAAAATCCAGCTATGTGTCAGATCTACCAGATGAAGCACACGAATGCTTGACAGTTTCACCTTAATATGAAGAACTTTGGGGTGACATGTTTGGGGCAGAGGAATCCCCAGGATCAGCTTGCAATAGGAGGGACAAGACTAATGTGTATGGACCAGGAGAAAGACCTCAGGACCTCCTAGACTACCAGGGATTGTCTAAAGTGGGGAGGTGGGGGGGGGGGGGGAAGTAGTCTTCTACTTGTGCAGCTCAAATTTGTAAATTTTTGAAGATGTATTTGTTTGAGCACACATGGAGTTGATACTTCTGACTGGTTTAGGAGAGAGAAGTTTGGAACTGCTTTTGAATATTTGTTTGTGTGTGTGTGTGTATGTTGATTTGTAATCTACCTAGTTGTAGGCAGATTAGAAATTTGTAAGTAAATAAATAAAAGTAAGAATGACTCCCCAGGAATAACTAGTCACAAGTTAGTGGCTCGTTCTTTTGGGACTCTGAATAGCATAGCTGGGGTATAAATGTATTAAATACTACTACTACTTAACATTTCTAGAGCACTACTAGGATTACGCAGCGCTGTACAAATTAACAAAGAAGGACGGTCCCTGCTCAAAGGAGCTTACAATTTAAAGGATGAAATGTCAAGTTGGGGCAGTCTAGATTTCCTGAATAGAGGTAAAGTGGTTAGGTGCTGAAGGCGACATTGAAGAGGTGGGCTTTGAGCAATGATTTGAAGATGGGTAGGGAGGGGGCCTGGCGTATGGGCTCAGGGAGTTTGTTCCAAGCATGGGGTGAGGCGAGGCAGAAAGGGTGGAGCCTGGAGTTGGCGGTGGTGGAGAAGGGTACTGAAAGGAGGGATTTGTTTTGAGAGCGGAGGTTACGGGTAGGGACGTAAGGGGAGATGAGGGTGGAGAGGTAAGGAGGGGCTGCAGATCGAGTGCATTTGTAGGTTAGTAGGGGGAAAGTAGCCTAATAATTAACACAGTCAGCTGAGAACCTGAGGAACTAGGTTTTCCTACTACAGTTCTTTGTGGCTCAGAGGAAGTCACTTAACTCTTCCATTGGTTCCTGACACTCTGCTTGACAGTCAGTTTGAACCAGAGTATAGAAAATCAGCATGAGAAGACTCAGAACTCTTGACTCAAACTTTTCTTTAATGACGTAATTAAACAAGGAAAAACAACAAGAGTTCTTGCTTTGGAAATTAGCGTTGGAAGCAAAAATACATAGTAAAAATTTTTTTAGATACATTAAAAGCAGGAAACCGGCCAAAGAGTCGGTTGGGCCGCTGGACGAAAATGGTGTTAAAGGGGCAATCAAGGAGGACAAAGCCGTAGCGGAGAAATTAAATGAATTCTTTGCTTCGGTCTTCACCGAGGAGGATTTGGGGGGGACACCGGTGCCGGAAAGAATATTTGAAGCGGGGGAGTCGGAGAAACTAAACAAATTCTCTGTAACCTTGGAGGATGTAATGGGTCAGTTCAGCAAGCTGAAGAGTAGTAAATCACCGGGACCTGATGGTATTCATCCCAGAGTATTAATAGAACTAAAAAATGAACTTGCGAAGCTACTGTTAGAAATATGCAATCTGTCCCTAAAATCGAGTGTAGTACCGGAAGACTGGAGGGTAGCCAATGTTACTCCGATTTTAAGAAGGGTTCCAGAGGAGATCCGGGAAATTATAGACCGGTGAGTCTGACGTCGGTGCCGGGCAAGATGGTGGAGGCTATTATTAAGAATAAAATTGCAGAGCATATACAAAAACATGGACTGATGAGACAAAGTCAGCACGGATTTAGTGAAGGGAAGTCTTGCCTCACCAATCTAATGCATTTTTTTGAGGGGGTAAGCAAACATGTGGACAATGGGGAGCCGGTTGATATTGTATATCTGGATTTTCAGAAGGCGTTTGACAAAGTGCCGCACGAAAGTCTCCTGAAGAAATTGCAGAGTCATGGAATCGGAGGTAGGGTATTATTATGGATTAAGAACTGGTTGAAAGATAGGAAGCAGAGAGTAGGATTGCGTGGCCAGTATTCTCAGTGGAGGAGGGTAGTTAGTGGGGTCCCGCAGGGGTCTGTGCTGGGTCCGTTGCTTTTTAATGTATTTATAAATGACCTAGAGATGGGAATAACTAGTGAGGTAATTAAATTCGCCGATGACACAAAATTATTCAGGGTCGTCAAGTCGCAGGAGGAATGTGAACGATTACAGGAGGACCTTGCGAGACTGGGAGAATGGGCGTGCAAGTGGCAGATGAAGTTCAATGTTGACAAGTGCAAAGTGATGCATGTGGGTAAGAGGAACCCGAATTATAGCTACGTCTTGCAAGGTTCCGCGTTAGGAGTTACGGATCAAGAAAGGGATCTGGGTGTCGTCGTCGATGATACGCTGAAACCTTCTGCTCAGTGTGCTGCTGCGGCTAGGAAAGCGAATAGAATGTTGGGTGTTATTAGGAAGGGTATGGAGTCCAGGTGTGCGGATGTTATAATGCCGTTGTATCGCTCCATGGTGCGACCGCACCTGGAGTATTGTGTTCAGTACTGGTCTCCGTATCTCAAAAAAGATATAGTAGAATTGGAAAAGGTACAGCGAAGGGCGACGAAAATGATAGTGGGGATGGGACGACTTTCCTATGAAGAGAGGCTGAGAAGGCTAGGGCTTTTCAGCTTGGAGAAGAGACGGCTGAGGGGAGATATGATAGAAGTGTATAAAATAATGAGTGGAATGGATCGGGTGGATGTGAAGCGACTGTTCACACTATCCAAAAATACTAGGACTAGAGGGCATGAGTTGAAGCTACAGTGTGGTAAATTTAAAACGAATTGGAGAAAATTTTTCTTCACCCAACGTGTAATTAGACTCTGGAATTCGTTGCCGGAGAACGTGGTACGGGCGGTTAGCTTGACGGAGTTTAAAAAGGGGTTAGATAGATTCCTAAAGGACAAGTCCATAGACCGCTATTAAATGGACTTGGAAAAATTCTGCATTTTTAGGTATAACTTGTCTGGAATGTTTTTACGTTTGGGGAGCGTGCCAGGTGCCCTTGACCTGGATTGGCCACTGTCGGTGACAGGATGCTGGGCTAGATGGACCTTTGGTCTTTCCCAGTATGGCACTACTTATGTACTTATGTACTTATGCTTTGCAAACGAGGAGTGTGTTCTCAATCAACTCTCTCTCATGCAAGAGAGACTGGGAGATTTCAGCCATATGCTGAGTAGTAATGCTGTTTATACTTTTACACTGGTGAAATTTAGACACAGTCATAGTGGATTTACGGGATCATGCGAAGGAAAAACAAAAAGGAGGTGAAATCCCTCACGAAACATGAGATATGAAACAAAAAAGTGAGGAGAATGAGTGAGGATACCAAGAAAAATGTTTATACACATGTGAATAAACATTTTTCTTGGTATCCTCACTCATTCTCCTCACTTTTTTGTTTCATATTTACGGGATCATGCAACAGAAATATTGCATAAGCAATTTCATTTCACAGATGAGAAATACTTCAGACTAACTCTTACATACCCAATGGAGAGAGAAGGGGGGGGGGGGCAACATGCCCAGCATGTACAGAGAACATACGACAAAGGAAACTGTGTTCTGAAAGACTCTATTACAAGGATCTACAGGATTACAGGGATTTGTACTTCAAGGGCACAACCCAATTCCCTGCCTCCATTCAAATGGGGGGAGAACAGTGATATATCAAATCCCATATATTTACCTCTTCTATCACATACATTTTGTCTAAAAATGCCATTTTGGAAGTCCAGACCAGATGTATTACATGTATTAATAAAGAATAAAGAAGAGTAAATGACAGCCAGCATGGTTAAAGAAAGATCCTCTTTCAGAATATGGAAAAAAATATCTGAATGAAGAAAATAAGACGGAACATAAGCACTAGCAAGTTAAATGAAAAACATTGATCAAGACAGCCAAAAGCAAATACAAAGAGAAACTTGCCTCAGACGCAAAATCTTTTTCAGGTATATCAGAAGCAGAATTCTTTGCCTTGGTCTTTACTGAAGAAGCTGTAAGAGATCTATTTGTACTAGAGAAGGTTTTCAAGGGTGATGATGCAGAAGAACTGGAAGAAGTCTTGGTTAACCTGGAAGATGTGTGAGCCAAATCAACAAATTAATAAGCAGTAAATCACCTGGACTGGATGGTATATACCCCAGGGTAGTGAAAGAACTGAAATACAAAATTGCAGATTTGCTGTTAGTGTTCTGTAACCTGTTGTTAAAATCATCTGTAGTACCTGAAGATTGGAGGTTGGCCAATGTAGTGTCTATTTTTAAAAAGGGATCCATACAGACCAGTAAGCCTGACATCTGTACAGGGCAAAATAGTGGAAAGTATTATAAAGAATAAAATTACTAAACACCTAGACAAACATGGTTTAATGGAACACAATCAACATGGATTCAGCCAAGGGAAATCTTGCCTCACAAACATCCTTCATTTCTTTGAAGGCGTGAATAAACATGTGGATAAAGGTGAGCCAGTTGATGTAGTGTATCTAGACTTTCAGAAAGCTTTTGACAAAGTCCCTCATGAGAGACTTCCGGGAAAATTAAAAACCCATGGGATAGGAGGCAATGTTCTGCTCTGGATTAGGAATTGGTTGATGGATAGAAAACAGAGGGTAGGGTAAAATAGACAATTCTCTGTGGAGGAGGGTGGAGTGCCCCAGGGATCTGTACTGGGACCAGTGCTATTTAACATACTTATGAATGATCTAGAAATGTGAACAACGAGTGACATGATTACATTTTCAGATGGCACAAATTATTCAAGGTTGTTAAAAAGTATGCGGATTGTGGAAAAAAATGCAGGAAGACCTTAGGAAACTGGAAGACTGGGCATCCAAATGGCAGATGAAATTTAATGTGGAAAATTACAAAGTGATGCTTATTGGGAAGAATAATCTGAATCATAGTTACCTGATGCTGGGGTCCACTTTAGGGGTCAGCACTCAGGAAAAAGATCAGGGTGTCATCGTGGACAATTCACTGAAATCTTCTGTCCAGAGTGTGGCAGCAGCCAAGAAAAGCAAACAGGATGCTAGGGATTATTAGGAAAGGGATAGAAAATAAGGCCAAGAATATTATAATGCCTCTGTGTTGCTCCATGGTGTGACAACACTTTGATTGTTGTTTGCAATTCTGGTCACCATATCTTTAAAAAGACATAGCAGAATTAGAAAAGGTTCAAAGAAGAGCAACCAAAATGACAAAAGGGTACGAGGAAAGGCAAGAGGTTAGGGCTCTTCAGCTTGGAAAAGAGATGACTGAGAGAGGATATGATTGAGATCTACAATATCCTGAGTGGTGTAGAATGGGTAAACCTTAAACCAATCTTTTGCTCTTTTAAAAGGTACAAAGACTAGGGGACATTCAAGGAAATTATATGGTACTACTTTTAAAATGAACAGGAGGGAATTTTTTTTTTTCACTATATTTGAACAAATAGTTAAGCACTGAAGTCTTTGCCAGAGGATATGGTATCAGCAGTTAGAAAATAAGGAGATAGTTGTCTATGAAATTATATAAATTTGTAATGTTTTAAAAGGGTTTTTGAAACTAACTGTGCATCCTCTTTAGTTGGCTCTCCTGCTTCCTCCTCTGAGTCCAACCTCACTTCTCCATTCCTCCAGGATCCTGTCTTCTACCTCCACTGTCTGGCCTTTTTCCCCTTATCCCAGCATCCTGTCCTTCCTCATTCTGCACTACATAAGTACATAAGCATCGCCATGCTAGGACAGACCAAGGGTCCATCGAGCCCAGCACCCTGTCTCCGACAGCAGCCAAAAGAACAAACAATTTGTCCTGCCCATCCCAGAAATAGTGGATTTTTCCCACGTCCATTCAATAATATTTTATGGCCTTTTCCTCCAGGAAGCCGTCCAACACTTTTAAAAATTCCGCTAAGTCAACCGCCTTAACCACTTTTTCTGGCAATGAATTCCAGAGTCTAACTACGCATTGAGTGAAGAAATATTTCCTCCGATTTGTTCTAAATGTACTACACTGCAGCTTCATCGCATGCCCCCTTGTCCTAGTATTTTTGGAACGTGTAAACAGACGCTCCACATCGACCCTTTCCATTCCACTCATTATCTTATAGACCTCTATCATATCTCCCCTCAGCCGCCTTTTCTCCAAGCTGAAGAGCCCCAGCCTCTTCAGCCTTTCCTCATAGGGAAGTCATCCCATCCCCTATCATCTTTGTTGTCCTTCTCTGCACCATTTCTAATATCTTTTTTGAGGTGTGGCGACCAGAATTTGCACACAATACTCAAGGTGTGGTCGCACCATGGAGCAATACAATGGCAGAATAATATCCTCATTTTTGTTTTCCATCCCTTTCCTAATAATACCCAACATTCTATTTGCTTTCCTAGCTGCAGTAGCACACTGAGCAGAAGGTTTCAACATATCCCTTTCTTGGTCCATGACTCCTAACGCTGAACCCTGCATGACGTAGCTATAGTTTGGGTTCCTCTTTCCCACATGCATCACTTTGCACTTGTTCACATTAAAAGTCTGCCATTTAGACGCCCATTCGCCCAGTCTCCCAGTCTCGTAAGGTCCTCTTGTAATTTTTCACAATCTTCCTGTGATTTGATGACTTTGAATAACTTTGTGTCATCAGCAAATTTGATTACCTCACTACTTACCCCCATCTCTAGGTCATTTATAAATATGTTAAAAAGCAGAGGTCCAAGCACAGATCCCTGAGGGACCCCACTAACTACCCTGCTCCATTGTGAATATTGACCTTTTAAACCTACTCTCTGTTTCCTATCTTTCAACCAGTTTTTAATCCACAGTAAGACACTACCTCCGATCCCATGTCCCTCTAATTTCCTCTGTAGTCTTTCATGAGGGACTTTATCAAACGCCTTCTGAAAATCTAGATACACAATCCACCTTATAATTGAAAGAGAAAAACGCCTAGATTTCGACCCAAATCGGGAGATAGACGTTTATCTCACAAAAACAAATAAATCGGTATAATGGAAAGCCGATTTTGGACGTTTTCAACTGCACTCCATCGCAGAAGCTTACAAAGTTGACGGGGGTGTGTCGGAGGCGTGGCGAAGGTGGAACTGGGCGTGGTTATCGGCCGAGGAGAGATGGGCGCCTTTCGCCGATAATGGGAAAAAAGTATGCGTTTGTAGCTAGAATTTAGGGCACTTTTCCTGGACCCTGTTTTTTCACGAATAAGGCCCCAAAAAGTGCCCTAAATGACCAGATTACCCCCAGAGGGAATCGGGGATGACCTCCCCTGACTCCCCCAGTGGTCACTAACCCCCTCCCACCACAAAAAATGATGTTTCACAACTTTTTATTTTCACCCTCAAATGTCATACCCACCTCCCTGGCAGCAGTATGCAGGTCCCTGGAGCAGTTGTTAGGGGGTGCAGTGGACTTCAGGCAGGTGGACCCAGGCCCACCCCCTCCCCTACCTGTTACAATTGTGCTGCTTAATGCTTAGTCATCCAACCCCCCCCCCCAAACCCACTGTACCCACATGTAGGTGCCCCCCTTCACCCCTTAGGGCTATAGTAATGGTGTAGACTTGTGGGCAGTGGGTTTTGAGGGGGATTTGGGGGGCTCAACACATAAGGGAAGGGTGCTATGCACCTGGGAGCTCTTTTACCTTTTTTTTGTTTTTGTAAAAGTGCCCCCTAGGGTGCCCGGTTGGTGTCCTGGCATGTGAGGGGGACCAGTGCACTATGAATCCTGGCCCCTCCCACGAACAAATGCCTTGGATTTATTCGTTTTTGAGCTGGGCGCTTTCACTTTCCATTATCACTGAAAAACAAAAACGCCCAGCTCACAAATTGTCGAATAAAACATGGACGTCTATTTTTTTCGAAAATACGGTTTGGTCCGCCCCTTCACGGACCCGTTCTCGGAGATAAATGCCCATGGAGATAGACGTTTTCGTTCAGTTATGCCCCTCAATATCAACCGGCTCACCTTTGTCCACATGTTTGTTTACCCCTTCAAAGAAATGCAGCAGATTGGTAAGGCAAGACTTCCCTTCACTAAATCCATGTTGACTTTGTCCCATTAGTCCATGCTTTTGAATGTGCTCTGTAATTTTGTTCTTGATAATAATCTCTACCATTTTGCCTGGTACCGACGTCAGACTCACCAGTCTATAATTTCCCGGATCTCCTCTGGAACCTTTTTTATATATTGGCGTTACACTAGCCAACTTCCAATCTTCCAGTACCACACTCAATTTTGAGGATAAATTACAAATCACTAACAGTAGCTCCGCAAGCTCATTTTTTAGTTCTATCAGTACCCTGGGATGAATACCATCCAGTCCTGGAGATTTGCTACTCTTCAGTTTGCAGAACTGCTTCATTACGTCTTCCAGGTTTACAGATATTTCATTAAGTTTTTCCAACTCGTCAGCCTCGAATACCCTGTCCAGCACCGGTATCCTTCCCAAATCTTCCTCGGTGAAGACCGAGGCAAAGAACTCATTTAGTTTTTCTGCTATTTCTTTGTTTTCTTTGATCGCCCCTTTTACACCCCGGTCATCCAGTGGGCCAACCGATTCTTTTGCCGGCTTCCTGCTTTTAATTTATCTAAAAAAAAGTTTTATATCAGTTTTCACCTCTAACGCTATCTTTCTTTCAAAATCCTTCTTTGCCTTTCTTATCAGCGCTTTGCATCTGACTTGACATTCCTTATGCCGCTTCTTATTTTCTTCATTCGGTTCCTTCTTCCATTTTCTGAAGGATTCCTTTTTAGCTCCGATAGCATCCTTTACCTCATTTTTTTAACCATGCTGGCTGTCGTTTAGTTTTCCGTCCTCCTTTTCTGATATGTGCATTGTGTCCCTAACCCCCATCATCTGTCTCTCTCCTTTCACCCCCCCCACCCCAACTGTGAATGTAGCTGATGCAACTGCTGTCTCTCTATTGACCTCATCATTGATCCCGATCTTCAAGCTGCCTTCTGGTGCAGCACATACAAAACAGTGCCTGCTACCTTATCCGGTCACTATTGTATGCCTGGAGTGCAAGCTTATTAAAAACTTGTGAATGGGAGCATTTCCTGCATGTAAATCTTGTGGCTCGCAAGATCAGTGCACAGGAAGTGCCTTCTGCAAGTTTTTAACAAGCTCACATTGCAGGCACAGTGCAGTGGCAGGGACAGGTTTCACTACCACTATAATGAAATTCCTGTGTGTGTGATGAAGAGGTTCACGGAGCTAGAAATAAACCATGGGCATATGTTTAACACCCCCCAACCTAACTCCTTCATATTTTACATATCCCCAGGAAGTTAAATCTGGCAGGAGCTGATCATCCCCCTCCTCTCCACGTGTACCACCCTCCAAGAACAGTTCAGCCTCTCTCCTGTGCTGTTTGGAACAGTCAGAATACTACTACTAACTACTACTAACATTTCTAAAGCGCTACTAGGGTTACGCTTTAGATTCCAGTTCTGGAATCTTTTTATGAATAATATTTAATTAGTCACTTTTTCCTAGTCACAGCTCCACTGCCATTCAGTTACTGCTATTCCCCTGCACAAGAAAATTTCAATCTAAAGAACACAGGAGGCAATGACAGGTGAGAGGCAGCCATAGTTGCTGTCCATGGTTCTGAACTGCTGTCCGACAACATCCTCACACCTCTCATTTCAGTTATGGTACTACTACTACTACTTAACACTTCTAAAGCGCTACTAGGGTTACGCAGCGCTGTACAGTTTAACAAAGAAGGACAGTCCCTGCTCAAAGGGGCTTACAATCTAATGGACAAAATGTGCAATCAAATTGGGGCAGTCTAAAGTTTTCCTGAATAGAGGTAGAATGGTTAGGTATTAGATGTGCACAGAACCGTATAGATACTCATAAAACCCGCTGCCTTCTCCATAGACCATTCAATCTAATCAAAACAAATAGGAGACTCTGAGAATGTCTTTTATTAATAAAATGGTCTAAAACAGCAAGGCTGGAATCAGAGGAAACAGGGGTTAAGATGTAACTGCTATTTAAAAAGGTGAAGCTTTAAACTGGATTTGTACAAGGTCAGAGAGGGAGCAATGACACATCAGAATGGGAAGTGTAATCCAGGCATATGGTGCAACAAAGTGGAAAGAACAGACTTAAGAGATGGCAGTGGAGGAGAAGGGCTTTGCTCAAAGAGTGGAGTTGCCAAGGATGGGTGTAGGGAGAGATAAGAGAGGAGAGACAATGAGGAGCATTTGTAGGGCTGTAAGAGAAATTTAAATTATATGCAGAAACAGACAGGAAGCCAATAAAGTGAGCTAAGAAGAGGGGTTATATGAGTGCAATCAGAGCTGAATTTATAATACATTGAAGCGGAGAGAGATGGCTTAGTGGGAACAGGTCTAAGTAGGAAGCAATTAAAGTATGGACAAGGGTATAGGTACGGTGTTCAGAAAAGGGGGGGGGGGCAGTATTGCTGGTGCTGAAGAGAATTGAACAAGATGTTGTCTATGTACAGAGAAAGAGAGAGAGAACATTCAAAGATAATCACCAGATCTCTGACTTGAACAGACAGGATGATTGATCTGTCTCAAGAAGAAAGGAAACTCCTTCCAAGGCAGAAAGAAGTTTAGGTGTTGTTAAAAAGGGCCTTAGAATGTCTCACTATTTCTGATTGTTTCTTGAAAGAGAAAAGGGAAAAGAAAGTGGAAAGATAGTGAGCAGAAGTGAAGAAGCCTTTTTGGCTTGGATCCAGACCTATTATTGAGATTAACGAGCAGATTTAAGAGTGAGCCACACATTAATTTTCTTGTTAATATGTGAGGAGGTGCCCCTCATTTGTATTAAAAACATGTTTATGTTTGCAGCAGAATTAAGCGGTTGCCTTACAGATAAAGGAAAGTATTGTACAGCTTTTCACACTCTCTGAGAGGACAACACTCTAGAACAAGAAGCTCTGTTTATTCTTCAGTGGAGGGTCATAGTCCCATTAAAGTCACTCCTGTCCTACATCACTCTTTGTTGTTCCAGTGGTATGCACACACACATGCACATGAACACACACACACACACATGCACACACACATCATTCCTATCCTGCAGTGCCCCCTGTTGTTCCAGCAATGACCCCACACACAGCTCTATAAATGCACCTCATTCCTGTCCAGCAGTACCCTCTGTGGTTCCAGTCATGATGAGCCCACACACAGCTCTATAAATGCACCTCATTCCTGTCCAGCAGTACCCTCTGTTGTTCTAGTGATGCACCCACACATAGTTTCATAAATTCACCTCACTCCTAACCTGCAGTGCCCCCTGTTGTACCAGCGATGACCCCATACACAGTTCTATAAATGCACCTCATTCCTGTCCAGCAGTACCCTCTGTTGTTCCAGTCATGATGAGCCCACACACAGCTCTATAAATGCACCTCATTCCTGTCCAGCAGTACCCTCTGTGGTTCCAATCATGATGAGCCCACACACAGCTCTATAAATGCACCTCATTCCTGTCCAGCAGTACCCTCTGTTGTTCTAGTGATGCGCCCACACATAGTTTCATAAATTCACCTCACTCCTAACCTGCAGTGCCCCCTGTTGTACCAGCGATGACTCCACACACAGTTCTATAAATGTACCTCTCTCCTGTCGTGCAGCCCTCCCCCTCGTTCTTCTAGTAGCGATCCTCAGAGCCTTTACCTATAAATATTTGAACAGAATGAAATGTGATCATATTGGCCACATCAGTGCCAAATGCACTAAACTAGTGAGATAATATCTGTATTTGTTCAGGGACAAATTAATGCACTCTGTCTCAGTTCATAGCACAATTGAACTCTTGGAATGACTTCCAGGTACTGGACCACCCTGGTCGGGGTCAGCATACTGTGAGGGAGGTAGGATTAGAATGTGGGGTTTCTTGATTTTTTTGTTTGGGTGGGAGTGAGGTAGATTAGAAGGGAAGAGGTTCTTGGAACATAAGAGTAGCCATACTGGGTCAGACCAATGGTCCATCTGTTTCCAACAGTGGCCAATCCAGGTCACAAGTACCTGGCAGAAACCCAAATAGTAGCAATATTCCATAATAGCAATCCCAGGGGAAACAGTAGCTTCCCCATGTCTGTCTCAATAGCAGACTATGGATTTTTCCTCCAGGAACTTATCCTATTTTTTTTAAACCCAGATATGCTAACCACTGTTACTACGTCCTCCAGCAAAGTGTTCCCGAGTGGAAGAGTAGTCTAGTGGTTAGTGCAGTAGCCTTTGATTCTGGGGAACTGAGTTCAATTCCCACTACAGTGCCTTGTAACTCACTTAACCCTCCATTCCCCCAGGTACAAAGTAAGTACCTTTATATACTGCTTTGAATGTAGTTGCAAAAACCATAGAAAGGCAGTATATCAAGTCCCATTTCTCTTTCCAGAGATTAACTATTCATTGAGTGAAAAAAACTATTTCCTCCAATTTGTTTTAAAAGTATTTCCATGTAACTTCCTGGAGTGTCCCCTAGTCCTTGCACTTTTGGAACAAGTAAAAAATCAATTTACTTCTACCCATTCTACACCACTCAGAATTTTGTAGACCTCAATCATATCTCCCCTCATCCGTCTCTTTTCCAAGCTGAAGAGCCTTAACCTCTTTAGCCTTTCCTCAAACGAGAGGAGTTCCATCCCCTTTATCATTTTGGTCGCTCTTTGAACCTTTTCTAATTCTGCTATATCTTTTTTGAGATACGGCAATTAAAACTGAACGCAATACTCAAGGTGAGGTCGGAATGTTCCAGAGGAGTAGGAGGGAGGGAGGGGGATAAACACAGTTCTGGTGGCATCCAGAAGTTATTCAGAGCCAGCGCCCACATTTTAAAGTGGGCTTAGTTAAAACTGCTTTTTGTACAGTCCTATATACCATTTTAGCTATGCGGGCACTGGCAGTGAATATTGCTGGCATCTACATAACTGCCAGGTCCTCCCCAGCTCCCCCTGTTGGCCAGTTATTACCAATATTCAGCAGCACTGCTCAGTAAATATCAGTGAATATTAGCTGCCGACCGGCAGAGTGAGATTTAAGCTGGCAGGATTCTATCTTGTCCCTGAAATCATTTTGAATATTGATCCCATGATATCTGCTGGCTATGCCTCACAGGATATTTAAGAATAAACTGAGTGACCTGGGAATGGTTGCCAAGGTGGATCAGAAATTGCTTGACTGACAGACACCAGAGGATGCGGTAAATGGAATTCACTCAGAAGAAAGGAAGGTGAGCAGTGGAGTGCCTCAGGGGTTGGTCCTGGGTCCAGTTCTGTTCACTGTCTTTATGAGAAATATAATCAAAGGGTTAGAAAGAAAAGTTTGCCTTTTGTAGATGGCATGAAGACTTGCAACACATTGGAGACCCTAGAAGGAGTAGACAACATGAGCCATGATCCATAAAAATTACAAACATGGGGGGTAATGTTTAGCCTGTGAGCATTTTTAAAGCAACTGACCACTGCAGGCAGAACTGAAGCCAGATTGGTGTGGTCACCAGCAAGTTAACTGGACAGCAGCTGATATTCAAACTGGTGCCCAGTTAGCTCAGTGGATAAAGTTTGAATCATAGGAGCCAGCTCTATGGTTGCTTAAACACCCCCAATATTGACTAAACTCCTTGACTGTGTCCATGGAGAGGTCATTCACATCGGGCTTAGCACTCCCCCCCCCCCCCCCCCAACAATTCTGAAAAGTCGGCTGCTTTGGTTTGGGTAACCTTTTTTTTTGCTACCCTAACTTAGCTGATTACGTAATCCGTTAGCAGTCTGAATATTGCAACTAACTTTATATTAAATTACATTACGGGATGCTTATACCCCACACATGCCTCTTGAGTTCAGTGTGGCTTACCTCGTGGAGAGACTGGGCATTCCCAGGAAAATTACATTACAGAAATCATCTCATATCAAGACACACAGTTAAAACAAGTTACCAGGAATAGTACTGAGCAATCACTAAGACAGGTATTTCCTAAATAAAAAAGATTTTAACAACTTCCTACATTTGACATAATTAGCCTGACCCCTAATATTTCAGGGAAGACTGTTCCAGTGAGAAGCAGCCTGATATGCCAAAGTACTGGTGTTATAATTCTTGTATTTAATTCTCCTGGGAGTAGGGAAATGAAGCAATAAACAATCCCTAGAGCTGGAATTGGAATGCCTGACCCATTGATGGATAAGAGAGGCCATATAAAGGGGGAGGGGCCAAAGGGAATACAGCTTAAACACTACATGCTCCTGCAAAGGCAGCCGCTGTAAATGTACCAGCAGTGGGGTGACCCTCTCAAACTTTGGTACCTTGTAAATCAGCTAAGCAGGGCCGCCGAGAGACTGGGCCGGGCCCGGGACAAGGCCGCTCCCGGGGCCCCCGGCCCCGCCCCCTGGGCTCCACCCCACTGCCACCCCCCCAGGTTGTCGTCGCCCCCCCCAGGGGGGCCCAGCGCCACAGTCCCACCTACCTCCGCCACCGGGCCGGGCCCCTTCCACCCAAACCCCAGCCAGCAGAAGTGCTGTCTTCTGACTCCGGCGTGCGCGGCCCTGCAGAGTACAGCGAAGATCAGCTGAGAGGAGCGCGTCTGTGTGGGCCGCGCACGCCGGAGTCAAAACAGAAGACAGCATTTCTGCTGGCGGGGGTTCGGGTGGAAGGGGTCCGGTGGCAGGTGGGACTGTGGCGCTGGGCCCCCTTGGAGGCCCGGGCCCCGGGAATTTTGTCCCCCCTGTCCCCCCCTCTCGGCGGCCCTGCAGCTAAGCTGTTGTGTTCAACAAAGTTTGAAAGTGGCTGATCTCTACAGCCCACGAAGACTATATTACAACAGTCAACCTGGGACAATATCAAAGTCTGGGCTATCAGTCTAAACATTTCTGTAGAAAATTTAGATGTTATTCAGCTCTACTTCCAGAGTACCTTAAAGACTCTACCCACTATCTCCTGAGTCTGATGTTCAATTGTAAGGTAATTATTAAAAAAAAAAAACTATGCCTAATATTCCCAATTTAGACTCCAGAGGGAATATTATACCATCAACATATAAAACATTCTCCATTAATAAAATTAAAAGAACTACTATTATTTAGCATTTTTATAGCGCTACAAGGCGTACGCAGCGCTGCACAAACATAGAAGAAAGACAGTCCCTGCTCAAAGAGCTTACAATCTAATAGACAAAAAATAAATAAAGTAAGCAAATCAAATCAATTAATGTGAACGGGAAGGAAGAGAGGAGGGTAGGTGGAGGCGAGTGGTTACAAGTGGTTACGAGTCAAAAGCAATGTTAAAGAGGTGGGCTTTCAGTCTAGATTTAAAGGTGGCCAAGGATGGGGCAAGACGTAGGGGCTGCCGCTCTGTGCAGGTTACCTCCTCTGTGGCTTTACTTAGGGTTGTAGCTGCTGCTGCTACTACTACTACTACTATTTAGCATTTTTATAGCGCTACAAGGCGTACGCAGCGCTGCACAAACATAGAAGAAAGACAGTCCCTGCTCAAAGAGCTTACAATCTAAACACCAGAAACTTGGCTTTCTCCTTATTCAGCTTTAAATTTTCATCAGGTGTGGATGTTGTTCAAAAATACCGTCCTGGAAGCCCAGACCAGATATATTCCATGTATTAAAAAAGGAGGAAGGAAGACCAAACGACAGCTGGCATGATTAAAAAGTGAGGTGAAGGAAGCTATTAGAGCTAAAAGAAAATCCTTCAGAAAATGGAAGAAGGACCTGACTGAAAATAAAAGGAAACAGCATAAGAAATAACAAGTTAAATGCAAAGCAAAGAGGGACTTTAAAAAGAAGATTGTATTGCAGGCAAAAGCACATAATAAAACCTTTTTTAGGTTAATTAAAAGCAAGAAGCCGCCAAAAGAATCAGTTGGGACACTAGATGACAGAGGGGTGAAAGGGGCACTCAAGGAAGTCAAGGCCATAGCGGCGTAATTACATGAATTCTTGGTTTCGTTCTTCACGGAGGAAGATGTGTGAGAGATAGAAGTGCCAGAAAGGGTATTCATTGTTGATGAGTCAGAGAAGCTGGAACAAATCTCTGTAAACCTTGTCAAATTCCTACAAGTCCATAAACCGTTAATTAGACGGCCATGGGAAAATCTCTGCTTATTTCAAGGATAAGAGGCATAAAATCTGTTTTACTGTTCTGGGATCTTGCCAGGTTCTTGTGACCTGGATTGGCCACTGTTGGAAACAGGATACTGGGCTTGATGGACCATCAGTCTGTCCCAGTATAGCAACACTTATGTACTTGGGATTTTGAATGGAATCTTACTACTCTTTGGGGTTCTCCATGGAATGTTGGTACTATTTGGGTTTCTGCCAGGTACTTTTGATCTGGACTAGCCACTGTTGGAAACAGGATTCTGGGTTTGATGGACCTTTGGTCTGTCCCAGTATGGCAACACTTAAGCGGTCTTTTACAAAGCTCAACACGGGCTTACCGCTCACTAATCCGGACTACCACCAGCCCAATGCGGCCACTGGTGGTAGCTCCGGCTGGAGCGCATTCTATTTCCTGAGCTTTGGAAATTTGTTATCTGTAGTGTGGTGCTAACCTGCTGGTAATCGGGCATCGTTGCATGCTGCCTGGTTACTGCCAGGTTGCAGAGGTTCAAACGAAAGTGTGGTACCTAAAATAAAACCAAGAACTTTAGAAGTGCGTCCAAGTTCGATTGTCCATAGTAACAAAGTGTCTGGAATTGAACTAGTGTCATGATTAAGCCACAGTAGTTTAGTTTGAAACCCATGAATTGAGCTAAAATGCTCAACCATGGAAATGCAAGTCACGCTCTGAGATATGTGCAGTATGGACTCCCGCTTAGATCCGTGTGGGTTATAAATGTGTCCATAAATAAATAAATAGAAATCCAAAAATTGAAAATGAAGGGGAAGATGCTCTTACTAGGAGATTTCAACCTACCAGATGTGGGCTGCAGTATCCCATCTGGTTTCCTTTACAAGTGAAAATGGTGACAGGATTCACAAGGAGGGGGTGACACTGCACTAGTACTTACAAATTAAGACAGTGAATGAAGAGCCTGGTGGTTAGAGCAGTGGGTAAACAACCAGGGAAGGCTCGAAAAGGTCCACTCTGAATACCAGAATACAACAAAAACATGGACCCCGACTTTCACCACCAAAATGTTGAAAAGGAGGAAAAGGTCTCAGATGTTACCGGATCTAAACACCCTGTGGATTCACGTTTGACCCAATGTGAATGCACAAGGCATATAGATCCGGTAACATCTGAGACTTTTTCCTCCTTTTCAACATTTTGGTGGTGAAAGTCTGGGTCCATTTTTTTTGGTTGAATTTTGGTAAACAACCAGCGAAGCCAGTGCTTAAATCCTACTGCAGCTTCTTGTGACCTTGTGCAAGTCACTTAACTCTTCATTGTCTCAGGCACAAAATTAGATTATAAGTATGCAGAAGACAGGAAAATACCCACAATACAAGAATGTACTTACCTTGAACGTCTACTGAACAGGCATGAGCTAAATCCCAAAATACTGTGCCACACAGCCCATTCCATAATGGGACACAGGCATCTCCTTTCCTTCAGAGCCTAGCAACAAAAATATATGTCTTCAAGATAGTCCAGAGGTTCTCAACCCCGACCTCAGGGCATAGCCAGCAAGTCCGATTTTCAGGATATGCACAATGAATATGCAGGAGATAGACTTGCATACCAAGAAGCCTGTGTATCTCATGCATTTTCATAGTGGCTATCCTGAAAACCTGGATTGACCGTGTGTGCCCTGAGGACTGGATTGAACTCCTCAGTTAGGTATGAGCACTTATGAGGCATATTTTCAAAGCACTTTGGGAGGCTACGTTCCATAGGTTTCTATGGAACTTTGGGAGGCTAAGTGCTTTGAAAATGAGCCTCTATGTCAGTCAGACTGCTGGATGCACCTAAGCGCCAGTGATAAGAATGCAACCTAGGAAACCTCAAATCCACTCCCCAGCTCCACAACCCAGCCTGGTTTTCAGGATTTCCACAATGAATATGTATGAGATCTATTTGCATTCACTGCTTCCATTGCATTGAAATAAATCTCATACATATTCATTGTACAAATCCTGAAAACCTGGCTGGGATGTGGACCTCAAGGATTGGATTTGAGGACCTCTGTAAATATTTAAATGTGAACCCTTCCCTCCCCCCCCCCCCCAGATTGTGCCTATGTGTCTAACTGTGAAACACACACTAAGTAAGAAACACAAGAATTTACAGAGCAGAACTTAGGCATTTACATAAGTATTTACATGTTTACATGTTTACACGCACACAGTACATGCCAGTGCCGTGCTCATATCTGATGTCCGCACATGAGCCCACCAGGGCAGCAGTGTTCAGCATACAGCATGGCATGATTTAAAAGTTAAACCTGTATCTTAACACACCAAGCTCAAAGTGCTGAACATCAAACATGCTAATTTAGTCAAATAAACCCCCAACAAAATGAATAAATCCAACTCGTAATGTCAGAAAAGCTTTATTAACAAAATCAAACACCCACCACGGCCATGGTTCAAAAGGTGTCTTGTTCAGGGCTGATGCACATTGACGACATCCCTTCTTTCTCCAACATTCAATAGGGGAAATCAATAGTGAGGCCGGGGAAAATCTGACTGCAGAAAACACAAATATAAATTCACATTAGAGTGAAGACAAACCTATAATTCTGTATAGAACTGAAAATAAATTATTTCGAGTGTGCTCGTATAATCGTCAGGGACCACCACAGATCAAACAATCTTCTGCGTCACCTTATTGAGCTTCTAATCACCGCACGCTCTGTAACACCAGGTTTTCTGAACTCAAATAAATGTGGAATTAAACTGTCTTAAGATCATCCAATCACATAAAGCCTACACAAATGACCTGACTTAATCTTTACGCTACCCGGATTAGACTATGATGGCAGAACCTTGAATATGCTCCCCTATTTAATCCTTTCCAAGCACATCCTTCTTCCAACCCCTCCCTACACATTCTCCCATACTAAACTACTTGATAATTCTATTACACACCTGCCTCCCTTTCCCCTACTTCTACCATCCTCCTCCCTTGCCCGTCTCACCTACCCACATCCAAATGACCACCTCCTCATTCAGTATTCATTCTATTCACTTTGTAAACTTGATGTACTAAGTAAGCCGCATTGAACCTGCTAGCAAGTGGGAAAGTGCGGGGTATAAGTGTTACAAATAATAATAATAATAAAGAAATGTTTAGACTGATCTTTTCTTGGGTCCCGACACACACCGTGTTTCTCAGGGTTCTGCCTCAGGGAACCCAAAAGAAATTTATTACCAAATTGTTTGTACTGTGCCAATCCCTACAAAAATAACATGAAAATCATCAAACAACAACATTTAGGCAAGCTGGAGACAAATACCACACTTGTAATGTTTCTAATTGTTTTTATTTTTATTTGTTACATTTGTAGCCCACTTTTTCCCACCTATTTGCAGGCTCAATGTGGCTTACATAGTATCGTAAAGGCGTTCGCCAAGTCCAGTTGAGAAACAAATACAAGGTTATGTTGTGGTCGAATGAGGAGGGAGGGAGTGAAGATTGTACATTGTCCAGTACGATCATTGCTATTGCCGTGTTGCCTGGTGTGGAGGTTTACGTTGGATCGGTGGGGTAAGCCTTTTTCAACAGGTTGTTTTTTAGTGATTTTTTTGCAAACTCAGGGGCCCTTTTACTAAGGCGCCTGCCTGCTTATTTTCGAAGGAGAAGGCCGGCCATCTTCTGACACAAATCGGGAGATGGCTGGCCTTCTCCTAATGCCGGCCAAATCGGTATAATCAAAAGTCGATTTTGGCCGGCTTCAACTGCTTTCCGTCGCAAGTGCCGGTCAAAGTTCAAGGGGGCGTGTCGGCAGTGTACCGAAGGCGGGACGGGGGTGTGGTTGACAGATGGCCGACCTCAGCCGATAATGGAAAAAAGAAGGCCGGCCCTGACAAGCATTTGGCCAACTTTACTTGGTCCTTTTTTGTTCATGACCAAGCCTCAAAAATGCCCTAAATGACCAGATGACCACCGGAGGGAATAGGGGATCACCTCCCCTTACTCCCCCAGTGGTCGCCAACCCCCTCCCACCCAAAAACAAAATTAAAAACATTTTTTGCCAGCCTCTATGGCAGCCTCAAATGTCATACCCAGCTCCATCACAGCACTATGCAGGTCCCTGGAGCAGTTTTTAGTGGGTGCAGTGGACTTCAGAAAGGCAGACCCAGGCCCATCCCCCCCCACCTGTTATACTTGTGGTGGTAAATGTGAGCCCTCCAAAACCCACCACAAACCAACTGTACCCACATGTAGGTGCCCCCATTCACCTGTAAGGGCTATGGTAGTAGTGTACAGTTGTGGGGAGTGGGTTTTGGGGGAGTGGGGGGCTCAGCACCCAAGGTAAGGGAGCTATGCACCTGGGAGCAATTTGTGAAGTCCACTGCAGTGCCCCCTAGGGTGCCCGGTTGGTGTCCTGGCATGTCAGGGGGACCAGTGCACTACAAATGCTGGCTCCTCCCATGACCAAATGCCTTGGATTTAGCCGGGTTTGAGGTGGCTGCCATTAGTTTCCATTATCGGCAAAAATCAATGGCGGCCATTTCTAATACCGGCGATCTCTATGGGTGGCCCAAATGTTGAGATCTGGCCATCCCCGACCGTATTATCGAAATGAAAGATGGCCGGCCATCTTGTTTTGATAATACAGTCGGATACACCGCTTGACGAGATGGCCGCCCTTATACATGGCTGGCCCCATTTGATTATGCCCCTGATAGACACCTACACGCGTACAATGCATGTCAAATTAGAACTACCACACAGCTATCATGTGCCCCATGTGGGAATTCTAATTTTTACATGTATCCGATACACACAGCAGAAATTATTTTTTATTTTCTACCGCATGGTGCTAACCGGGCGGTAATCGGCAGTGTATGTGAGATCTTACCACTAAGTCAATGGGTGGTGGTAAGGTCTCAGACCCCAAATGAATGAGCACCAATTTTTATTTTGCCGCATGTCCATTTTCGGCCTGCGTGTGTCCGATACGCATGCCTACACCAGCACAGGCCATTTTTCGGCACACCTTAGTAAAAGGGCCCCTTAGGGACAGCAACAGCCCTAAGTCATGCCCCAATCTGAAGCCTACTGATGACATAAGTAGCTGCTCAGCTCTCATTGGAGGAAGGCTTAAACGAGCAGCCAATGTAACAGGTTGCTCTGAAATTTGAATAATAAAAAATGTAAATGAAAAAATAAACCAAGAAATAAAAATGAGAAAGTGAGCTATCATAACAGATCCCACCACTCCACCTCCCAATTCTAATTTTTGCAAACAGAGGGATGCTGACAGCCCTATATCATGCCCCAGTTTGAAAACTGGTGTTTATAGTGACCTCACTTCTTTGAGATCATACAGGAATATCTTATATTGGATTATGTCTCTAAATTTACCCCAGACAATGTCTTACTACAAGAGACTCACTTGGCTTGATAGACCTTTGGTCTGTCCCAATGTGGCAATACTTATATACTTCTTAAAAGAAAAGTCCATAAGCCATTATAAAAATGGACTTGGGGAAAACCCACTTCTTATTTCTAGGATAAGCAGCATAAATTGTATTGTACTGTTTTGGGATCTTGCCAGGTACTTGTGACCTGGATTGGCCACTGTTGGAAACAGGATGCTGGGCTTGATGGACCTTCAGTCTATCCCACTATGGCAATACTTATGTTTGTAAGTCTGCTAATAACGCTTGTAAACTTAAAACGAGGTGGTCTCTACCAGTAATCTGATCCTCTTCAATGGGAAAAAGAAATGGTGTGGCAGATTTAATCCGCAATAGACAGGATATACAGATTATAGCTCAACTTTATGACACACAGGGAAGATGGGTGAAGGTTAAGATTAATGTTGATGGTAGTCTGTTGTCTATCATTAATGTTTATGCCCCCAATGTAGATGACCCAGAATTTTTCAATTATATTGCTGACATCATGGTTGCAGATAGTGCTACACCATTATATTTTAGGTGGCAATTTCAACCTTATATTAGATTCTTCAATTAATCGTAAATCAAATGTACCCTATAGGAACTCTAAAGCTTGGTACAAATTACAGGATGTGAAGTGGCATTTTCGATAAGACATCTAAATTCGATTTTGGACATTTTACTGAAAACGACCAAAAAACAAGTGGCCATCATAGTGATTTTTTTAACCAGAAAAAATGTCTATCCCTTTGTTTCAAAAATGGCCATTTCCTGGACATTTTGTGCTTGGTGCATATTTCTTTTGGGACAATTTTGGAGAAATAAAAAGTCCAAGTGAAAAATGCAGAAAAACAAGTCATTGGGATGTATGACAGGGTAGCATTCTTGGTAAACTGGCCACATCCCAACAGAGCAGTAGGACAAAGTAGGGGACGCTTCCGTGGAGTTCACATAAAAGTTCCAGGGTACATATTTACCTCCCTATATTTATTTATTTATTTATTTATTTGTTGCGTTTGTATCCCACATTTTCCAACCTTTTTGCAGGCTCAATATGGCTTACATTATTGCTGTAATGGCGATCACCATTTCCGAAATGAAAAATACAAAGTGGTATTGCATTAGAGTTCATAAATGATAGAGTACATTATACAGTAAGTTAGATAATCAGTTCATTTCCGGCATGACAAATAAGGTGGTAGTGCCTTAACGTTCATAGGGATCCCTCCAAACCCCACCAAAACCCTACTGAACCCAACTGTATACCACTACAGTAGACCTTATGTCTGTAGGTATGGGTACAATAGGTTTTTGGTAGGTTTTGGAGGGCTCACACTTTACACCACAGGTGGGTTATAGGCCTGGGTCCCCCTATCCACAGTGCACTGCACCAACCACTAGCCTACTCCACCAGGCACTAATAGGACTGGCCATGCCATAATATCGGAAACTGTTATAGAGGCTGGTTTGTACTCTTTCTTTTACAAAGAAACAGTACATATCACAGTTGTGGTGGAAAGTGTGAGCCCTCCAAACACCTACTGTATCTACATATAGGTGACACTTGCAGGCATAAGGGCTCTTGTAGACATGTACAGTTGAGTACATACGTTTTTGGTGGGTTTTGGAGAGCTCAGCATACAGTATAAAGGGGTAACAATGAGATGTATACCTGGGACCTTTTATATGAAGTCCACTACAGTGCCCCCTAGCTGTGGGATGCCTGTGTGGCTAGTCTACTAAGAATGCTGGCTCCTCCTACGTCCCAATGGCTTGATTTTATGTATTTTTCACTTAGATGTTTTTTTGTTTTTCAAAAATGGTGCAAAAAGATAGACGCATTGAGCACAGCAACATCTAGCAAACAGCCATTTTTGAAAGAAAAAAGAGAGACATTTTTCAGGTTCAAAAAATGACCATGTCCACTACTGTATTTTTGCACGTTACTATGCCATACTTTGTATTGTTATTTGAATATTTTTACTGCTGTAATTGTATATTGCTTATGTTTGTTTGTTTGATTTATTCTTTCTGTAAACCGCCTTGAGTGAATTCCTTCAAAAAGGCAGTAAATAAATCCTAATAAATAAAATAAATAAACTGTCAGCCCTATATGTTATATTTTTGTATTTGATAGGACTCTAGTATCGTATCATCCTATAACACAGACAGTGGGAGATTTAAGGACTGAATAAGAGAGACAGAAAGCTGACGGTGAGAGGCAGACCCTTTCAGAAACCCAGGGCCTGTGCATCAAAGAACAAGCAGTCAGTAACTCCTTCCACTTGTAGAATGACAACACCCGGAGAAGCCTGTCTGTGTACCTGACAACACTTCAGGTGCATCTCTGAACTGTTTCCTCAGTGACAGAGGCTGCCTCTGTCTTCCTCTGAAGGGAAGGTGATCCTGCATTGTCGTGGGCAGACTATTGAAAAGGTTAAGTGAATCAGCTGTGCCATGGGAGGAAGGGATCTCCCAGACAGGAGAAACATGCCAGGCATCATAACGCTGCCTGGCTGGATACAGCTTAGAAAGGCGGCAATGAAAAAACCAGCAGAGCCTATCTGAAGCTTCAAAGGAATTATTCAGTAAACACACGTACCTTCTTCACTGACAGTATATTGACCAGTTCCCCTTTTCATGCTATTTGCAAGGCTTGTGTGTAACCTTATTTTGCTACTGAGACCCTCACACATAGAGAGCTGTGACAATGCACCTCAGTCCAGCAAGCAGCACCCCTGCTATTCCAGTACTGAGACCCATAAAGAGGCATAATCGAACAGCGCTGGCCAAATAGATGGCCGGCACCACAAAAAGCAGTCCCGACCCATATTATCGAAAAATATGGCCGGCCATCTTTCATTTCGATAATACGGTTGGGGCCGGCCAAATGTCAAAGATGGCCGGGTTTGAGATGGCCGGCATCGGTTTTCGCCCATAATGGAAACTCATGGCAGCCATCTCAAACCCGGCCAAATCCAAGGCATTTGGTCATGGGAGGAGCCAGCATTTGTAGTGCACTTTTCCCCCTGACATGCCAGGACACCAACCGGGCACCCTAGGGGGCACTTCCAAAAATTAAAAATAAAAATAGCTCCCAGGTGCATAGCTCCCTTACCTTGGGTGCTGAGCCTCCCCAAATCCCCCCCAAAACCCACTCCCTACAACTCAACACCATTACCATAGCCATTATGGGTAAAGGGGGCACCTAGATGTGGGTACAGTGGGTTTGGGGGGGGCTTGGAGGGCTCCCATTTACCACCACAAGTGTAACAGGTAGGGGGGATGGGCCTGGGTCCACCTGCCTGAAGTGCATGACTTTGGGGACAGAGACAGACACCTTAAAAGCCTGACTGCATCCTTCAAACAGAAAGGCTACAACCCCAAAATAATCTCCAAGAATATTGCCTCCTCCCTCAAAACACCCAGGGAGAATCTGCTACAGTACAAGGAGAAAAAATCCACAGACAGAATCCCCCTTGTAGTGACATACAATCCAGAGCTGGAAAAACTGAGGAAAATCATAAGAGATCTATAACCTATGCTCCATGAGGATGAATTACTGAAAGAGATAGTCCCATCCCCACCAGTACTGGCCTTCCAACAGCCACCCAACTTAAAACACAAGCTAATCAGAAGTAAACTTCCATCACAGACTGAAAAGGAACAGAAGGGCACACTTCCCTGTAATTTATCCAGTTGCAAACTATGCCAAAATATTTCACAGGACCCCAAAGTCATCCACAAAGGAAAGATATTCAACATAAAGGGATCTTTCACTTGCTCATCTTCCAATGTGGTATATATCATTCAGTGTAAAAAATGTAATGAAAGGATGCTATATTGAAGAAACAGGCCAGATGCTTAAGACAAGATTCAATTTACATAGACATCACATGAACAATACTGGTGCCAGTAGGGTTCCCACGCCTGTTGGTCAACATTTTACAGGACCAGGACACTGTACCAGTGACTTCACAGTGAGAATCCTGAAAGGTAACTTTAAAACCATACAGGAACGTAAGACCTTTGAAGTCAGAATGATTGAATATTTTAACACCCAACAGAAAGGACTTAACAAGGATCTGGGGTTCCTAGCCCATTATAAACCATAAAGCTGTATGTCTCTGTTGATCACCCCACCCCTCACCTATCCACACCCATCCTGTTAGAATATCAATGATATGCTTTGATGTCCCCATGCATACCTCCTACCCACCCCCATCCTCCCACCCTGTCAGACTGTCATAGTAATGCTTGAATGTTTTCACTTATATACACTGTCAGCTAGCACATTTGCTTATTTCCGATCTGAGGAAGAAGGGCAACCTTCGAAAGCTAATCAAGAAATGTATTAAGTTATGTCCAATAAAAAAGGTATCATCTTATTTTCTTTTCCATGTTTTATTTTGTTTGATTTCTATTGATAACCTTAAGAGTGGACTAACACGGCTACCACACTCCTCTACTTAGGAATTATTAGGAAAGAGATGAAAATGAGACCACGAATATTATAATGCCTCTGAATTGTTCCATTGTCTGACTTCAGCTTGAGTAATGGGTTCAGTTCTAGTCATTGTATCTCAAAAAAGATATAGCAGAATTAGAAAGGGTTCAAAGACGAACAACCAAAATGATAAAGGGGATGGACGTATGAGGAAAGGCAAAAGAGGTTAGGGCTCTTCAGCTTGGAAACAAGACGGATGAGGGGGGGGATATGATTGAGATCTGCAAAATCCTGAGTGGTGTAGAACGAGTAGAATTGAATCAATTGTTTCTGTTTCAGAAATTACAAAGATTAGGGGACACTCAATGAAGTTACATGGAAATTCTTTTAAAACAAATAGGAGAAAATATTTTTTCATTCAATGAATAGTTAAGCTCTGGAACCTTTTTCCTGGAGGATGTACTAACAACGGTTAGCATATCTGGGTTTAAAAAAGGTTTGGACAAATTCCTGGAGGAAAAGCCCATGGTCTGCTATTGAGATAGATATAAGGAAGCCACTGCTTGTCCTTGGGATTGGTAGCATAGAAAGTTGCTACTATTTGGGTTTCTGGACTAGATGGACCATTGGTCTGACCCAGTATGGCTATTTTTATGTTATTATCTAGCATCCCTGAATGACCTGAGAACTACACATCTCAACTCACGTGCCCCCACCGTGACACCCTGCTCCATCACCTGATGTCCCCAGGAACTTATCCACAGGCCCAGCTAAACAGGCACATCTTCGCAAAATTGTGGTGCTATGAAAACTCTCTCTGACATATCTTCTCCTTTGGTATTTCAAACAACTGGAACAAGTACCCTACTTGATGGTGCTTCTTCTTATTCTGTAAGACATAATGCACTCCTGGGAGTTTCAGGTTTTCAGTTCAGTGTTTGGATAGTAATGACATTACAGTAACATTGTTACTGTAACTCATTACAGTCTAATATTACATTTGAAATTTAGGCTGTAAACACAAGGACACGGTTGCCAGATGGGCGGTTTTCCCTCCCAATTAGGCGGTTTTCCGCTGCGGGTTGCGGTTTTTTGGGCTCGTTTTGTTTTTTCTGTGCGGGTTTTGGGGCGGTTTTTTGGCCGGCGGGGGGTGGGGCTAATGGCATCAGAGGCGTGGTTTGTGACGTTTTGGGTGGGGTTTGCTGACGTATTGGACGGGGCAATGACGGTGAGGGTGTGGCTGATGATGGCGGGGCGGGGGTGATGACGGAAGGGGTGTGGCTGATGACGGCAGGGGCGGGGGTGATGACGGCGGGGGTGGGGGAGATGACAGAAGGGGCGGGGTTGATGACGGCGGGGGTGGGGTGTGTGTGGTTTTTGGGCGGGTTTTTGACGGTTTTGTGTGGGAATTTTATTTTTCTGGCAACCCTGCACAAGGAGTTTCTGAGCTCATTAGTTTAACATGTGGGCCAGTCACCACTCTACCGCTCAAGAGCCAAAACCAGCCCAGGGACCCATTTATCATAGCCACCTCTCTCCCTGGTCTCCACCCCCTACAGTCTAACACCTCCTCTCTTCTCCTGTCCTTCCCCCATGGTCCAGTATCTCTCTTTCCCGGCCTAACCCACACTCCTGAATGTGATTTTTCCCTTTAACCCAAAAATTGCCCAAAGGTTCATCCTTCCCAGCATCCTGCTTGTAACAATGTCCAGTCCAGGTCACAAGTACCTGGCAGAGTCCCAAAAGGTAGCAAGATTCTATGCTATCGATCCCAGGGATAAGTGGTTCTTTCCCAGGTCTACCTTAATAACAGTTTATGGACTTTACCTCCAGGAATTTATCAGAAGCTTCTTTAAACCCAGCTACATTAACAGCTCTCACCACATCCCCCGGCATCAAATTTCACAGCTTAACTACGCACTGATTGAAAAAATGTTTTCTGCCTTTATCTGTTGTGGCCCCAGAATACTCCCTCTGCTGTATCCTGCTCCCATCAGAAACAGGAAGTTGAGTCAGAGGGAAGTGGCAGAATGAAGGTTCCAGGGCTAGTAAGAGGAAGTTGTTAAAAGCTGCAGCTGCTGCCATGATAGATTAAGATAAGTCTCAGGAGCAAGGGGTTGCGAGAGGGAGAGACAGTGGCTCCTCCTTTCTGCCTCTCCTGTGCTTTGTGATTTATTTTTTTTTGTGTGTGTGTCAAGCACATAAGTACATAAGTATTGCCATACTGGGAAAGACCAAAGGTCCATCAAGCCCAGCAGTGGCCAATCCAGGTCACAAATACCTGACAAGATCCCAAAAAAGTACAAAACATTTTACACTGCTTATCCCAGACATAATCAGTTTTGTAAATTGTGTTGGAGAACAGACTGATTTTTAGTCAGAAAGTACTGGAGGTACGAGGGCGCTGAGAAAATTACAGTATAATATATGTTCTCTATAGACGCATGAAATTCGTAGTGAAGGCTATTGATGTAGCAAAGTACATTTAAAATGGAAAAAACTGGGAGGAAGTAACATCAGCCACCAGGAAAACTATTTAGGCATAAGACTAACAGCACCCTGATGCGAGAAGCCTAAATTAATGTCAGCAAATGAGAGGAACTGGGACTGACATAGCATTAGAAAGATTGCTGAACCCACCTGACATCATTCTAGAAGAAATGACTTGGATGAAGGTTTCCAATTTCAAAGTATTTGTGGACTTGGCAAGCGACTTGGCTTGTAGTGACTCAACCAAGAAACCAACAGGTGGGTACAGCTCTGGCATTGTATCCGGGGGGGGGGGGGGGGGGGAAGGGGACTGTGCAGGCAATTGTGTGTGGGGATATGTGGGATTTTAGGGTTGCAATAAGGTGCAGGGGGCAATAGGAAGTCCTGGGTGACTGATATTCATGTTTCTTGAAGTGGAGATCAGGTCTGGACCTCAATGTTTAAGGGCACAGTATGTGAGAGGTAGGGGAGGGGTGGAACTTGTGCATGGCATGGGTGGGGAAAAGGAATGGAGAGGTCAAGGGGTCAGTTTGCAAGAGTAAATGGGTGGTAACAAGTGTTTGTATGAGGAATGGGAGAGAGGGGAGATTTAAAGGGAGAGTGAAGGTTCTTATTAATATGGTTTCCATCAATCTAAAGGGCTTGTATAGATCCCAAAAGCACAACATATTGTTGAAAGAAGTGATGTGCTTGTGAGCTTCAATATGTTTTATACAAGAGACCCATCTCTTTTTTTAAAATTTATATTTATTGAGATTCTGAACAAAAAGAAATTTATATTCTCAACAGATTTACAACTCTGCCAAAAGAAGAAGGAAAGAAGGTGAAAGCGGTTAGCTTAGCAGAGTTTAAAAAGGGGTCGGACGGTTTCCTAAAGGACAAGGCCATAAACCGCTACTAAACAGACTTGGAAAAATCCAAAATCCCAGGAATAACATGTATAGAATGTTTGTACGTTTGGGAAGCTTGCCAGGTGCCCTTGGCCTGGATTGGCCGCTGTCGTGGACAAGATGCTGGGCTCGATGGACCCTTGGTCTTTTCCCAGTATGGCATTACTTATGTACTTATGTATAATTCAAAAAGCAGAGGAAAAGTAAATGAGAAACTCCACTTCTAATGGAGAAAACGCACAAAGATCATTCCCTGTTGTTATAAATATTTGCTAAGTTATTTCAGATCCTGTATGAGAGTGAGGTGATGGTAAAAGAGTGAATGGGAGATTATTTGGCAAAACCTTTTTGATACAGTTAACACAGAAGGAGCGGTAAGTATTAAAGGGAGAATTTGCTGAAGCTAAACTGTGGTGGGATGTTACATAGTTGAAGAATGATAAAGCTCCAGGTCTTGATGGCTTTCAGTCAAATTTTATAAAGCCTTTGCAGGCTTCCTAATGCAACTGTTATGGGCTGTATTCATGGGGGCCCTGTGAGTACTACTTCTAATCATTTCTGTTGTGCTTCTAGACATATGCAGTGCCGTACACATTATATGCAGGTACTTTCTCTGTCCCTAGAGGGCTCACAATCTACGTTTTTTATACCTGGGGCAATTGGAGGCTAAGTGACTTGCCCAAAGTCATAAGGAGGTATGGCGGGAAGATCTACCTGTTTGCTAGAATATCCATTCTTATTTATTTATTTATTTATTGCATTTGTATCCCACATTTTCCCACCTTTTTGCAGGCTCGATGTGGCTTACATAAAGCCATAGTGACTATTGCCATTTACGGAATGAGAAATACAAGGTATTATAACGTTTAGGGTACAAACAGTAATAAAATAAATTAAAGTAAGTGTATAAACAGTTCATAACAGGTGTAAGAGATAAGAGAGTAATGCATAACATAGTAACATAGTAGATGACGGCAGAAAAAGACCTGCATGGTCCATCCAGTCTGCCCAACAAGATAAACTCATATGTGCTACTTTTTGTGTATACCCTACTGTGATTTGTACCTGTCCTCTTCAGGGCACAGACCGTATAAGTCTGCCCAGCACTATCTACGCCTCCCGCCACCGGCTCTGCCACCCAATCTCGGCTAAGCTCCTTAGGATCCATTCCTTCTGAACAGGATTCCTTTATGTTTATCCCTCGCGTGCTTGAATTCTGTTACCGTTTTCATTTCCTCCACCTCCCGCGGGAGGGCATTCCAAGCATCCACTACTCTCTCCGTGAAAAAATACTTCCTGACATTTTTCTTGAGTCTGCCCCCCTTCAATCTCATTTCATGTCCTCTCGTTCTACCACCTTCGCATCTCCGGAAAAGGTTCGTTTGCGGATTAATACTTTTCAAATATTTGAATGCCTGTATCATATCACCCCTGTTTCTCCTTTCTTCCAGAGGATACATGTTCACTTAGTGACAAAGTAATTGAAGTAAACAAGTATAAAGAGTTCAATGTTATCTTGTTCTGGTAGAGTTTTGAAGTCAGGTCATTTATGAAGGATCATTATGAAAAGACTTTTTGGTCTTTAGTAATTTCCAGAAGGCTATCAAGTCTTGCATTGTTTTTATGGCCTTTGGTAGTGCATTCCATAGTTGCATGCTGATGTAGGCGAAGCTAGATGCCTATATTGATTTATATTTGAGTCCTTTGCAACTGGGGTAATGGAGATTCAAGAATGTACGTGATGATCTTTTTGTGTTCCTGGTTGGTAAGTCAATTAGGTCTAACATATATAACGGGGCTTCGCCATGAATAATTTTATGAACCAGGGTACAGACTTTGAACATAATTCGTTCTTTTAGTGAAAGCCAGTGCAGTTTTTCTCTAAGGGGTTTGGCGCTTTCATATTTCACTTTTCCAAATATGAATCTGGCTGCAGTGTTTTGGGCAGTTTGGAGTTTCTTAATGACTTGTACTTTGCATCCAGCGTAGATGGAATTGCAGTAATCCAAGTGGCTTAACACCATTGATTGCACCAGTCTGCGGAATATTTTCCTAGGGAAGAAAGGTTTTACTCTTCTGAGTTTCCACATTGCATGGAACATTTTCTTTGTTACATTTTTTGCGTGATTTTCTAGTGTAAGATTTTGATCAATTGTCTCTCCCCATAGTTATTAAAGAGAAGAAGGGAGTTGGTTTTATAACTATATCTATTTATCTATCTATATTTTTTTTGGGGGGGGGGGGGGGGGGGGATCCAAGTAAACACGAATAAATCTGAAATTCTGAATATTTCTATACCAGAGCAAGGGTTTACCTGATAAGAGGTAGATTAGTGTATGCACAATTGATTTAGTGGGTGCCAACATTTTTAGTGTACTGAAATGAACCAAACACGCAATGTTATTAAGTGGTCTGTGCCTAGTACAGGTGCAGGGTATTTTCTCTAACAAAACATTAAAACAGTAAAAGTACCAAGGCTACAAGAATTGCAACTATTGTTAATGTTTTTATCCCAATAATTTTACTGCTCTACAATTCAATCCATTTTGCTTGTAGTAACACTACATTTTGAAAATGATAATCCCTCATCTGAGAGCACTTGTGAATAATTAATCCAGCAGAGCTGTGAAAATGTTTTCAACAACTGCAGTTGAAGGAAGCGAATTGTTCAGTCTGATAAAAAAAAAAAACAAAGTTCCTTCAAATCAGACTGAAGTCGTCTGACTGAGTCTGTAGGTTTTGATCAAGGGAATCTCTGAAACACTTGACCTCCATATAGCAATGATGACTTTATCAATACTATGGGCAAGTCACTTAACCCTCCATTGCCCCAGGTACAAAAATAAAGTACTTGTATGTAAATATGTAAACCACTTTGATTGTACACAGGAAGGTACTCATACGTATTTGGAAAAACAAAATATGAAAGTACAAAACCCCTAAGAAAGAACCTACACTGGCTCCCACTGAAAGAACGTACCATGTTCAAGATATGCACGATTGTTCATAAAATCATTCATGGAGATGCCTCGACCTACATGCTAGACCTAGTGGACCTTCCACCCAGAAATGCTAAACGATCTTCCCGCACCTTTCTCAACCTACACTTCCCCAACTGTAAAGGGGTCAAATACAAACTAACACACATGTCCAGCTTTGCCTACATGAGTATGAAGATGTGGAATGCACTACCAACTCACTTGAAAACGATCAACGAATTAACTAACTTCCGCAAAGCTTTGAAAACCTCTCTCTTTAACAAAGCCTACCACGAGAACCCATAACTACTTGAACACAACCCTTACACTCCTTTATTCGGAATGTCTCACTGTACAGCTGCATAACCAGATACTCTTGTTTTCTTTTAGCTCTTTGCAACACCAATTGTATTTCTTCCCTGTTATGGCGCTGCCATAACAGATCTTTGTAAGCCACATTGAGCCTGCAAATAGGTGGGGAAATGTGGGATACAAGTACAATAAATAATAATAATAATATCAAGTCCCAATCCCAATTATCATCTGCATTAGAAGTAGTGCTAATTCACCATTTTTATCTTTGTCATCATCGTCATGCCGTCCAGTTACAACGAAGGGTTTTCACAAAGTTGGAATCTTGACTGTTTTTGCTCTGGAATCATTATCTGTTGTTGTTCTTGGCAAACTCTGTTTGAATATCTTCAAGAACTGATGCAAGAATGTCAAATCTGTGCAAATGCTTTAGTCTTAAGGCCAGTAAGCAAATATTCTCTCTATCAATCAAACGGACAGTCACCCCAAAGTAACATTTTCCATGATAGACGTGTCTGTTCACCAAGAACTGCTACCAGTTTCAGCTTCATCTCCACTTCAAAGTAACCCAACTCATCATGGTACTGTTTGGCTGGAGACCAGCAACCAGTTCAACAAACACAGGCAACTCCACTGTTCTCGTAGGCTGTATTCAATGAACAGCCAAATTTCAGATGAAAAGATCCACTGTTTGTGTGATGAGGTCTGCGATAGCAAAATCCTGTTTCAGGTTTTGTTGTTTCATTTGGTTTACTGAGGAATCATCATTTACATCTCGCTTCTGCTTTTACTTTTTTACTTTTAATTGCAAGAATCTGATGTACCTGAGTAAAAGTAGAGAAAATTGGTGAAATTATTATGTCGGTAAAAGTAAAAGTAACAAATGTTTCCTGTACTTATTTACAAGTACATAAGTAATGCCACACTGAGAAAAGACCAAAGGTCCATCGAGCCCAGCATCCTGTCCATGACAGCGGCCAATCCAGGCCAAGGGCACCTGGCAAGCTTCCCAAACGTACAAACATTCTATACAATCAAGCCATTGTGACATCACTAATGAGGTTGGCTCTTATTGGTGGAATGAGCCACTATGACATCACAATAGGTTAAATCACTGCTCTATGTAATAAAAGTGAGCCAAGTAGAGGACATAAGTACATAAGTAATGCCACACTGGGAAAAGACCAAGGGTCCATCGAGCCCAGCATCCTGTCCATGACAGCGGCCAATCCAGGCCAAGGGCACCTGGCGAGCTTCCCAAACGTACAAAACATTCTATACATGTTATTCCTGGAATTGTGGATTTTTCCCAAGTCCATTTAGTAGTGGTTTATGGACTTGTCCTTTAGGAAACCGTCTAACCCTTTTTTAATCTCTGCCAAGCTAACCGCCTTCACCACGTTCTCCGGCAACGAATTCCAGAGTTTAATTATGCGTTGGGTGAAGAAGAATTTTCTCCGATTTGTTTTAAATTTACTACACTGTAGTTTCATCGCATGCCCCCTAGTCTTAGTATTTTTGGAAAGCGTGAACAGACGCTTCACATCCACCTGTTCCACTCCACTCATTATTTTATATACCTAGTTAGATTTACCTAGTTACTATACAATATTGGACAGTATGAGAAGTGATGTCATTGGCCCGATACCATCAGATATCTGGGAATTTCTGCAGTTCTTCAGCTTCAGGATGGGGTAGTCTGGGGGGGGGGGGTCATCACAGTGATGGCTGCAGTTTGCATCAAATATTATCCTAAGAACAGCTCTAGGACTCTGACCCCTTCCCCCAATTCAGTCCATGTCTCTAGTCTTTCACTGAAATCCCCAGGGCACAGAGGTGACTTCCCTGCCAGCTGTGCAGCCTGACTTGAGCCACGGAATTTGCTTTCAGTGAAGGATGAAGGAACAGAAATGTCCTGAGCTGTGTAGTTTCAGGGAACCAGTCACATCTGGAATTGAAGGAATATGAAAGAGTGTGACAGACAATGAATCTGTCAGTAAAAAGACACTAGGAACAAAGGAATTAGACAGGGAAGAGAAAACACAAACGAGTAAACTGGTCACCACATCTGGCTGCTTACATTTCCAGAAGAGAATGTATAAACCATTAATATTAATAACCTTATAATTAGCTACTAATGATTGATTCTATTATTATTTATTATTATTAGCAGTTGTATAGCGCTACCAGACGTACGCAGCGCTGAACACCTGACATAGAGAGACAGTCCCTACTCAATAGAGCTTACAATCTAAAAATACAGACAGACAAAACAATTAAGGGCGAGGGAAGTACTGGGTGAGAAAGGAACAAGGGGAGGGCAATTGAGTAGTGGCTAGGAGCCAAAAGCAGTGATTCTGTAATGCTTTGTACATACAACCTGAAAAATTAATGCAATTAAAAATAGTCTATCAATCGGTACAGAAATGTATAATGGTAATATTTACAGAGGCTCATTTCCCATGTCATACATGGAGGACAATCCCCAGAAGCACAGCGCTTCTTAGATACCCTTCAACATGTCTCTGAAATGCTTATCTGGTGGTTCAGTTGGTCCGTCTAACCACAGGCAAAACAACTTTTGTTAAACTAGATCAATGGAATATTAGGAAACAAGACAATAAATCATGAAAGGGACTTGGGTATTGGAATTGTCTTTAATGTGCTGCGAAGGTAATTACTGTATTGGCGAACATTAAATGGAAATACATTTGGAAACTCAGGGGTCGATATTCAAAGGAATGTTTAGTGGGTGGTCCAGAGGCAGAGTTGAGACAGAGAGATTTTCAGTCTGATAACTGGCTAAAAAAACTGTATAAAGTAAGGACAGAAAAAAAAAGAGTCTCCTAACTTTATACAATAAAGTCAACCAGGCACTGGTTAACTTCTAGGTCTTGGCCTGATGTTCTGCCATTCCCCCCTCTCCCTAACAACCCTCCCGGCACATCTGGAATTCCCCTTCTGATCCCCTTCCCTCCCTCTCACCCCTACTCATAAGCACACCAAGACTCCCCTCCCTCCTGCCTACTCCCGAATGCTTTGAAGGACTCCTTGTTCGGGATGCCCACTCCTCCTCCTACCCCTTGAAGCCAAGGAAGCTCCCTCCCTGCTAGATCCTCCTGCCTCCCCCCACCCCTTCCCCCATGGAAAGGCAAGGACCTCTCCCTTTGGTAGCGGGCTTACAGGAGCGATGTCCACGTGCTCCTGCCTGTTGCAGCAACCTCTCTACAATGGCTGCAGCGACCTCTAATGGCAGCCTCCTGGTACTTTGAATGTACTGTCTTGAGTAGTAAGGCTGCTCTTGGAGCTTGGTTTCATTTCAGAGGCAAAAATGAACCATAGGAAATTAAGGGAAGGGAAAGGAAATGGGATGATATACTGCCTTTCTGTGGGTGTTTATATTTACAACTACATTCAAAGTGTTTTACATAGCATATACAGGTGCTTATTTGTACTGCAGCTCCTTGTGACTCTGGGCAAGTCACTTAACCCTCCATTGCCCCTGGTACAAAATAAGTACCTGAATATATGTAAACCGCTTTGAATGTAGTTGCAAAAACCTCAGAAAGGCAGTATATCAAGTCCCAGTTCCCTTTCCCTTATGACATCACAATATCAGAAGTGAGCCAAGTATCGGGCAATCAAGCCATTGTGACATCACTGATGAGGTTGACTCTTATTGGTGGAATGAGTGGAGGAGTAGCCTAGTGGTTAGTGCAGTGGACTTTGATCCTGGGGAACTGAGTTCGATTCCCACTGCAGCTCCTTGTGACTCTGGGCAAGTCACTTAACCCTCCATTGCCCCTGGTACAAAATAAGTACCTGAATATATGTAAACCGCTTTGAATGTAGTTGCAAAAACCTCAGAAATGTGGTATATCAAGTCCCACTTCCCTTTCCCTTATGACATCACAATATCAGAAGTGAGCCAAGTATCGGGCAATCAAGCCATTGTGACATCACTGATTAGGTTGGCTCTTATTGGTTGAATGAGTGGAGGAGTAGCCTAGTGGTTAGTGCAGTGGACTTTGATCCTGGGGAACTGAGTTTGATTCCCACTGCAGCTCCTTGTGACTCTGGGCAAGTCACTTAACCCTCCATTGCCCCTGGTACAAAATAAGTACCTGAATATATGTAAACCGCTTTGAATATAGTTGCAAAAGCCTCAGAAAGGCGGTATGTCCCAGTTCCCTTTCCCTATTTGAGATTCTACATGGAATGTTGCTATTCCACTAGCAACATTCCATGTAGAAGCCTGTCCTTGCAGATCAGCAACGCGGCACACAGAAACAGAAGCCTGCGCGGCCGCGTTGCTGATCTGCAAGGACAGGCTTCTGTTTCGGTTTGTGAACCACTGCCTTGCGGTGCACTTGATAACGGACATAAACAACATGTTCAATTATGCAAACTTTGGAAGCACTGACATTTTTAAAGGAAGGCGCTTTATTCCATAATTTAAACTTTGCCATTATAGTAAACTTGAGTCTGTTCAACCTCTCAACACACATCACAGTATCCTGGAAAATAATTACTGCAGTGGCACATATCCCTCAACTTTCCTTTATAAAAATATAAGATCTAACAATTACTGGAGAACTCAAGCTCTAGATAAATTATTACAAACTGATCAATGGAGCTTGAAGTAGAAATGTAGTAAGTTTTAAAGTGTCCCTTAAACAGGAGGAAAAATCCAACTTTTACAAACTTTATCTAACAAATGGAACCTCAAACCTCCAACAAGGGACCATACCAAAGTACTTATAACACCTTGTATATACAGGAGTAGATTACTATCATAGGTTCCTACTAAGAAAGGAGAAGAGAAAAAAAGCCCAAACGAAAAAAACTCATCCTAAATGAGAAAACCGTATGGGTTAAAAAACTGTCCTCCCCTCTTGTATTTAAAGACACTGTAAAAGGAATACCAAAACCAAACCTACCTACGCTAACCCCTACCCAGAACCAGACTACCTATTAGGAGACCCCTCGGGAGAAGAGAGCCCCAAGCAAACTAACTCAAGCACTAGAGCAGTAGGGGAAAACCCAAACCTGCCCACTGTTTAGTAAACTTAGAAGCCCCCCATGGCCAAGCATCCAAAATGAAAAAAATTCTTGTACTTAGCTTTGTCCCGACATGGAAACTTCAAAACAAGCCTACATAGTTGATATATGAGGAATGCTGGCCACTAGCGATCTGCAATCCCCCAAGGGCTCCGGAGCCTTACAAAAAGTGTAATTAATTCGACGAAAGACGCCGACCCTCCAACAAGAGCGCCTTGTTTCGCCACCCTCGTGGCTGCTTCAGGAAGGGCGCTTAAAATCCATCAGCTACTGAAAAACGACGCTGGAAACTGAGTCTCTGTTGTATAAGTGCCACAGATGGTATAGGAGCTGGAACTCCGGCTGAAATTCAATTTCTTAAATGTTACTACGACGTCGTGACGTCATGACGTCACAACGTCCTATCTTACCCAATCATGGTAAAGAAGCAAAGGAAACCACACCTCCAACTTAAAAATTAATAATAAGCATTCCACTCGATATTTTTGTTTAATCCTGAGGGTGCAACTGTTTTAAGTACGTAAATCCAGTGTTGTTCCTTACGCCATAAGATTTTTTTAAAATCCCCCCCTCTCTTACCCATAAATACTTGATCAATAACCATACATTGTAACTGATCAAACTGATGTTGAGCCTGATGACAATGGCGAGTCATAGATGCTTCCCACTTGGAATTGGTAATGCAATGCCGGTGTTCAATCACCCTTGTTTTAAACTGTCGAGTAGTGTGCCCTATGTAGATTAAATTGCAAGGGCATCGAAAAAGATAAACCACATTCTTAGATTCACACGTGGTACGAAACTTAAGTTTATAAGTCCTACCATCTGTAGACTTGAACTCCGAACTTTCCACTGTTATGGAGCAAATAGAACAATGACCACATTTATGATGGAATCCCTCAGTGTGTGTGGTCATAGACCACACATCTGCCACACTGAGTTGATCCTGTAGATTCAGGTTCCGAGCATAGGACAGCATAAGATGATGGTCTTGAAATGCTTCCTGTGTCAACATTATATTCCAATGCTTCCTTAGAATTGCAGAAATTTGAGGAGATCTATTTGTAAATTTTAACACACAGGAAATAACCTTGTCCATACTGTTAGACCTCTTTGGCTGTTTATCTTGAATCAGAAGATCTCTATGTTGACTCAAAGCCCTCTTATAAGATTGTTTCACTAATTTATCTGGGTATCCCCTTTCCTTAAATTTATGATGCAATTCCCCTGCTGATTCTTGGAATTGTTGAGTTGTATCACAAATCCTCCGATATCGCAAAAACTGTGAATAGGGCAGACTGCGTTTGAGATGGTAGGGGTGCATGCTGTCATACCTCAACAGAGAATTCCTATCTGTTGGTTTGACAAAGACATTTGTTCTCAACATCCCACTCTCCTTTGTAACTAAAACGTCCAAGAAACGGATGCTGTCAATATGGGAATTGTATTCGAATTTGATAGTGTTATGACAACTGTTAAGACAGTGAACAAAGTCCCTTAACTGTTCCTCGGAACCCTGCCAAATCATAAACACATCAATACTGGGGTCGCTACATTGATGATGTGTTTATGATTTGGCAGGGTTCCGAGGAACAGTTAAGCTCCATTGATCAGTTTGTAAAAATATAAGATGCCTTATTAAGCTGTATTAATAAAATAAGTCTTCTTTTCCCTTCCTCTGGTTCTACTGATTTCTCTCCTTTCTGAAGCTGAGATGAACCAGTTCAAGTCCCCAGAGTTCCTGACAATGTTCCTTCCACCACCCCCTCCTCCGTATAGACAAATACTACTACTTACTACTACTACTTATCATTTCTAAAGCGCTACTAGACGTAGGCAGCACTGTACACTTGAACATGAAGAGACAGTCCCTGCTTGACAGAGCTTACAATATAATCAGGTCAGACAAACAGGACAAATAAGAGTTAAGGACAACGAGTAGCAAGATTCCGGAATTCCAAAGAGTAGCAAGATTCCGGAATCCCAAAGACTACTACTTATCATTTCTATAGCACTACTAGACGTATGCAGCGCTGTACAGTTGAACATGAAGAGACTGTCCCTACTCGACAGAGCGTACAATCTAATTAGGACAGACAAACAGGACAAAGAAAAGTATCATAGTTAGGGAAAAAACATGGAAATAGTCTCACTGTGATAGCAGCTTAGAGGTATCTGTAGCAGTGCACACAACATAACTAGGCAGACTGGATGACTAGGGGGCTCATTTTCCAAAGGGAAAGTGGCATTCTGAAGCATTTGGCCATTTTGCTTGCCAAAACATCCAAATCACTACTTTTGAAACCTATTTTGCAGAAGTTTATCTACGCATTTCATCTGCAGAGCATCCAAATCACAAAGGGGGTGAGTTGGGGGCGGGATAGGGCATCCCCAACACTTGGACATTTTTCTGCAATGATGGGACAAAACAAAAACAGCCAGGGCTAAAAGTTGGACACTTTGGTCTAGACCTGTTTCAGTAACAACTAAGCCACAGAAAAGTGCCTTAAATGACCAGATGACCACTGGAGCAATAAAAAAAATGATACCCCCTTACTCCCCCAGTGGTCACTGACCCCTTCCATCCCCCAAAGATGTGACTGGAGCAGTACATAGCAGCCTCTATGACAGCTTCAGATGTTATGACCAGTCCAGTACAGCAGCAAACAGGTCCATTGAGTACATAAGTACATAAATGTTGCCATACTGGGAAAGAACAAAGGTCCATCAAGCCCAGCATCCTGTTTCCAACAGTGGCCAATCTCAAATAGTAGCAACAGAATCTCAATAGTAGCAACATTCCATGTAGAATCTCAAATTGGAAAGGGAAATGGGACTTGATATACCGCCTTTCTGTGGTTTTTGCAACTACATTCAAAGCAGTTTACATAGTATATACAGGTACTTATTTGTAGGTTAAGTGACTTGCCCAGAGTCACAAGGAGCTGCAGTGGGAATCAAACCCAGTTCCCCAGAATCAGAGTCCACTGCACTAACCACTAGGCTACTCCTCCACTAGCAACATTCCATGTAGAAGCCTGCCCTTGCAGATCAGCAATGCGGCCGCGCAGGCTTCTGTTTCTGTGAGTCTGACGTCCTGCACGTGGAGGAAGGAAGGTAGCAAGCAATGCTGAATTTAGGGAAGGCAGAGGTGTGCTGGTGTGAGAGGAAGGGGTTGCAGGGAAAGGGAGACCCATGAGGGGGTGCGGAGACCCATGTGGCTGGGGGGGGGGAGTTGCCACGAACTGAAAAAATTTGGGAACCCCTGCCCTAAGGCATTATTTAGGAGTTTACCTAATGCTGCTCATGCCTTTATGCCCCCTCCATGTTAACTGTGCCCCCCAAAGGTCTAGTCTGGCTACACCCCCGAAAACAGGAAGAAACGTCCAGAGATTCACCATCTGTATTTTCTCCTCACAATTGAAGTTGCAGCAGTGAAACTTGATGTTGCCTTTAACAAGTTAATATTCTCCACAGAGGGCATCCAAAGTGTTTTAACACTGCTACCAGGCACAAAAACTTTTATAACAATTATATTTTTCATTTGACAGAGTTAACAAAGTGTCAAAGAAGGATAACCCCCTTTTAAAGGTGTAATAATCAAAATATATGATGAAATTCTCTTTTAAAATCACAAAGCATACCTCAAGCCATTAAATAAAATACCCAGTCAATATTCAGCTGCAGTGGTCAACGTTTTTCAAAACACTGATTGACACAGGCAGAAGTAGCCCAAGAAATTCAGTGCTGGATCATGTCTAGGCACCATCATTGATTATCCAGTGCTAATCAAATGTGCGCTGGCCGTTGGAGCTTATATGGGTCTGGGCCAATATTCTGCTGGGTCAGGGCCAATATTCTTCAAGGACCCGCATAAAGTCCTTTCAGTGCCTCTGTTCTCCCAGTCCTAATCCCACATACCTCCCCCCAAAGGAAAAAAGTCCCACCCAACCCCCCCAGCCCCCATAGGCCCCCTCCCCCTCAGCCTACCTCAAAGGTAGGAGGAATATTTTCTCACTCAAAGAATAGTGAAGCTCTGGAGCTCGCTGCCGGAGGATGTCGACACAGTGGTTAGCTTATCTGGGTTTTAAAAAAGGTTTGTACAAATTCCTGGAGGAAAAGTCCATATTCTGTTATTGAGATAGACATAGGGGAAGCCACTGCTTGCCCTGGGATTGGTAGCATGAAATGTTGCTACTCTTTCGAATTCTGCACGGAATCTTGTTACTCTTTAGGATTCCAGAATGTTGCTGTTCTTTGGGGTTCTACATGGAATGTTGCTTCTCTTTGAGATTCTGCACGGAATCTTGTTACTCTTTAGGATTCCAGAATCTTGCTATTCTTTGGGGTTCTACATGGAATCTTGCTGTTCTTTGGGATTCTGAATGGAATGTTGCTACTATTTGGGTTTCTGCCAGGTACTTGTGACCTGGATTGGCCACTGTTGGACGCAGGATACTGGGCTAGATGGACCATTGGTCTGACCCAGTATGGCTACTCTTATGTTCTAAAAGGCTATTGGTTGTGAAAAGATAAGTCTTTGTAAAGGAAGTGCAGCTGAAAATACACTGCTTGCTTTACTGTCTTAGCTACTGTTTTGGTTATGTGAATAAATTGCATGGAATTTGTTATGTCAGTTTTCTTATTGCCAGTGGTGAGAATAAACTCAGGACCAGAGAGATGTGATTAGAATCCTAGGCACAGACATCACCTTTTTTTTTAATCCCCCGCAGAACACAAGGCCAGTTCTTTACAGCTCCAGTGACAGTAAGTGGAGCTACGGTCAGGAGCTCCAGGCAGGAAAGAAGCCCCTGGCACAGAAGCAGCACCTTCAGCCGGTCCCTTGACTGGTAAAGGAGGATGTGTCCATTCCTGACCCAGGCCACTTCTTCACTTCACCACTAGCAATGATGTCACCAGTAAGTGGATACATTTTCCTTTTAAAAATATGGGGCATCAGACCGTTTACTCTATATTTGCTAATCAGAGAAGCCTTCTGTTCAATATAATTTAATGAATTTCATCATTATTCTCCAAACTATGTTGTGTTCATAAAAAAAAAAAATAATAATAATTATATTCTCCAAATGAAGATATTCTGGGTGATGTACAAAGAATATTAGGAGGGAAGGTGTTCAGCCGGTGACGACGTTCAGCTTCAGCACTGAATGTCCGGTTTATGGAGTGCCGGCTAACACATAGCCGTAGTAACGAGGAGGGGCATTTTTGAAAGGGACGTCCACGTTTTGATTTGGACGTCCTTGCAAAACGTTCCGTATTTTCGAAACATTTTTAGGGCATAGACTGTAAAAGTTTGCCCGGTAATGTTAATTAGATTGTAAGCTCTGTCGGGCAGGGACTGTCTCATCATGTTCAAGTGTACAGCGCTGCGTATGTCTAGTAGCGCTTTAGAAATGATAAGTAGTAGTAGAGAAGAGAAGTAGTACTAGCTTTGCTTCCCAATTATCGGTGCTGCTTCCTAATCTTCACTAAGCTTCTTTGGATCCATTCCTTCTAAACAAGATTCCTTTGTGTTTATCCCATGCCTTTTTGAATGCCGTTACCATTTGCATCTCTATCACCTCCCGCAGAAGGACATTCCAGGTACCTCCCTCCCTCTCCGTGAAAGAATACTTGCTGACCTTATTCCTGGGTCGATTCCCTTTCAACTTTCATGTCCTGCCGCCTTCCCGTCTCCGGAAAAGGTTTGTTTGTAGATTAATACCTTTCAAATATTTGAACATCTGTATCATATCGCCCCTGTTTCTCCTTTCCTCCAGTGGATACATCTTCAGGGCAGTGAGTCTCTCCTCGTACGTCTTGCAACGCAAATTCCACACCACATTTGTTGCTTTTCTTTGAACCGCTTCAAGGCTTTTAACATCTTTAGTAAGATACAGCCACCAAAACCGAAAACAATACTCCAAGTGGGGCCTCAGAACTTAACTGGCCATGGGTTGCCACATAAAGACATGACTATGTTATATGTGGTAGATAAAAGTAGAGGCTGAGCAAAGACGATTCACCACTGGAGACTTGAATCCAACAGTCTTTATTGATATAGCTGAAAAAAATGACCCGACACGGGCCATGTTTCGGCGTATGAAAACGCCTACATCAGGGGTCAAACAGTATATTCTATGGATGAGAAACATAAAATAGTCATAAAATAAATACTTATAACAAAATTAAAAGAAATATAAATATTAAAAATTGAAAATATAAGTATACAAAATGATCAACATATACATTTGAATCCATATGAAACAGACTTTGAGAATAAATAGAAGCATAACTAAAAAATCTTTTTCTGAAAAAATAATTTAAAAATTATAATAAAAATAATAATAATCAAAGAATAAATATTGATGAAGTGTCAGGTTCTCAGGTTCAGAGCCCGCGGGGCTGGGCTCTGGAGCAAACGTGAGCCCTTGGGCTGCTGACGAGGAGCGACAGCAGCAGGCAAAACCCACCAACCAACACTGGGTAAGCACACCGGCAGGGACTGCAGGCACTGCCCAGCGAACCGGAACACATGGACTGGAATCCCCCGGACTGGGGAACACAGGACTGGAACACTGGACTGCAATCCCCCGGACTGGAACACACACCGGACCGGAACACACTGGACTGGAGCACACCCGACTGGAACACACACCGGACCGGAACACACTGGACTGGAGCACACTGGACTGGTCCCCCGGACTGGAACACGGGACTGGAACACGGGACTGGTCCACACAGCTTCACCTGCACTTAGCTACTAAGCCCCCCCAGGAGTTGAGCTCCTGGGTTCGAGTAGCCGGCAGGACTTACTGGACGACACAGGGACCAGGACTAGAACAAGTGTAACTGAAGTGCACCTAACTCCTAAAGTGACCAAAAGTGTTCCTAAGCCCAGCACCAACAGAAAAGCTCCTAAGCCCTCCACTAACAGCAGTGCTCCTAACAGAAACTAACAGGGGTGCCCCTACGCCCTACACTAACAGAAGTGCAGGGAAACCACAAGGGAAAAGGAAGGGAAGACAAATGCCAGACCTAACACTGGTACTTCCTAAGCACCAAGCTGCAGCAGCTAAACACAGGTCACAAGGAAAAGCGGGGAAAGCACACGGAAACAAGCAGGAAAGCCAAATACCCCAACAACAAAAGGTGCTTCCTAAACACTTACTCACAAGGGAGCTCCCAGCACCAAACTCCAGCACTGCACTAACAGCAGTGCTAGACACCGTAGCAAAAGGGAAAGCAGAGGAGCCAAAGGGAAAAACAGGGAAGTCAAACATACAAGACACAAGTGCACACTGACTGCACTAAACTAACCTGGACCTACAGCAAGTAGCCAGAAGCAAACGTTGCGAAGGCCCTGAAGGAAAGAACCCACTTTCTTATCAAGGCCCTCCCAGATGATGTCACTCTCCCTAGAGCCAGGCAGAACACATTCAAACCCTGAGAGGCCCAACCCACATCAATGCAGCACCGAGAAGCTCTTGAAGCCAGTACACCCAGGGAGAGGTAGAGCAACTCAGACTACCCACACAGGTGCAGTATAGTGAAACAATTAGAGCCCTGCTGCTGGAAGCTGCCAGCATAGAGAGACAGAGCTAGCTCAGAAAGGACAGACAAAAGAAACAGAAGCCAGCTAAGAAGCTCACCCCCAGGAAAGAGGTAAGTTTGAGAGGGGTTCTGACCCCAATCATAACATGAAGACATCCTCATAAGTGGAATTAAAAAGAGGTAATGAAGCTAACCATCATCTGATGAAAAAGATAAAAAAATAAAGATACAAATTATGAAATCTATTAAAATCATTTTGAGATAAGAACAATGTAAAATATACTCAAAAAACATTTGAAAATATCACATGATTATGATAAAAAAAGCTTGTGCAAAATCTTATATATGATTGGTTAAAGAACAGAATATAAGTCATGAAACTTAGAAATAGAAATGAAAATAAAAATAAAAATAAATTTATTTCTAAAGACTGGAATTATGATTATATATATATGTGTGTGTGTGTGTGTAACAGACAAAAACATACGACAACCACGATACGTGGATATTTAAGTGTGAATTAAAATGAATATGTTAATCTACATTAAAAACACCACTGTTAAAAAAGCAAGAAAAATTCATGTTGGATTCAAATCTTCAGTGGTGAATCGTCTTTGCTCAGCCTCTACTTTTATCTGCTGTGATTTATCATTGTAGAGGATCTTTCCTGTTTTGGACTTTGGATTTTGTGTTATACGTGATCCCATTTATGTGGTTACCCTGGCCGGTTAAAGTGCTGAACATCGACACTTATCTGGCCAAGGGTCCCTTTTACTAAGCTGTGTAGGCAGCTACATGTGCCCATGCAGAAACCGCGCAGTAATGTACACGCGTAGATGATTACTGCAAGGTTAATGCGTGAGACCTTACCGCTAAGTCAATGACTGCCGGTACCGTCTCAGACCCAAAATGGACGTGCGCCAGTTTTTATTTTGCTGCATGTCCATTTTCGGCAAAAATTTTAAAAAGGCCTTTTTTTTACAGGCGTGCTGAAAAATGGATCTGCGCATGCCCAAAACACGCGCCTACACTAGCGCAGACCATTTTTCAGCACACCTTAGTAAAAGGGCCCCCCCCCCAAGAGATGACTCTGCCCTGGAACACCCCCAAAATAGCTGGTTTTCATTTAGCTGCCAAGTGCTCATTTTCAGCAGATTTAACCGGTCAGCAGCCATGTCTGTCCAGTTAAATCATTTTCAATATCAACCAACTGGTACATAAACTCCCTGTGCTCTTCAGATTATCTGCTGGGTACACGGCTGTGTCTCTTGGCTGCAGGAAGAGTTTTCCTGAATAATTATGAACAATAAACTCTGCTGAACAGCACATCTGCTTTGAAAACATGGCTGGGAAGATGCCATGACTTAATCACTCTTAGTCCCTCATCAGGAGGTTGTTTCTTTTCACCTAGCGTCAGGGAGTTTGCTCACCAGCTCCTCAAGATGAATCAGTGCTTCCCTTAATAAACTGAGGCCAGGCCAGGGCCGTGTGCCAGACGCATCAAGATGACTGCACGCAAGGCCTCTTCTCTTCAGATCTGGAAAATTAATTGGTGCATAATCAGCTGTATTCTGGTGTTTAATTAGGCTCTGACATCCTCCCTGGAGGGAGTTCAGGCTGGAAACGCACCGTGCTTCTGTCAGACTAATGTTGTGTCTCCTGCAGTTTACACACTAAGTAATTAGGGCACGATCACTGATCCCAGCACCCTGCAGTCTCACACGGTTGCCTCTCTGCTCCAAATCATATTTTTATTTATTTATTTGGATTTATAAACTGCCTTTTTGAACAACTTCACCCAAGGCAGTGTACAGGCAACAGATGTGAAATGGAAAGCTGAGGGGCATCTGGTAAGAACATCGTGAAGTGTCTTTGATAAGGCACCATATTTATTTTATTCATTTAGATTTTGCTCATATCTTTTTCAGTAGTAACACAAGATGAGTTACATTCAGGTACTCTGGATATTTCTCTGTCATAGGAGGGCTCACAATCTAAGTTTGTACCTGAGGAAATGAAGGGTTAAGGGAGTTGCCCAAGATCACAAGGAGCAGTGGTGGGATTTGAAGCAGCCCCCTCTGGATTGCAAGACCAGTGCTCTAACCACTAGGCCACTCCTCCGCTTGTTATTCTTTAGGGTTCTACATGGAATGTTGCTACTGTTTGAGATTCTGCATGGAATGTTGCCACTCTTTAGAATTCCAGAATCTTGATCTTCTTTGGGGTTCTACATGGAATGTTGCTATTCTTTGAGATTCTGAATGGAATCTTTATTTATTTAGATTTTGCTCACACCTTTTTCAGTAGTAGCGCAAGGTGAGTTACATTCAGGTACTCTGGATATTTCTCTGTCATAGGAGGGCTCACAATCTAAGTTTGTACCTGAGGAAATGAAGGGTTAAGGGAGTTGCCCAAGATCACAAGGAGCAGTGGTGGGATTTGAACCAGCCACCTCTGGATTGCAAGACCAGTGCTCTAACCACTAGGCCACTCTTCCACTCCATGCAAGTTAACCTTTGACTGAGCTCAGAGCGTGTAAGCAATAGTGGTGACTAGACAAGAAGGTTAAGTGGATGGTTTCATAGAGACTATATGTGACTTGATAGAGGTCACAGATGTACGTTAAGGGCCAGATTTTATCCATGGCTCCTGAAAAATCCACGCGGAAATAACTTTCACCTAAGCGTATTCTATAACATTTAGACACGGTATATAGAATACGCTTAGTTGATATCCCAGCCCAGCGCCATGAAAATATGGCATAAATCCCTGCATGTAGATTTACGTAGACTGAGCCATATTCTACAAGAGTGCATGTAAGTTTGGGAATGCCCATGAAATGCCCATTTCCCTGCCAATATCCATGTCCCTTTTGAACTGTGTGCTTTAGAATTTAGGCACAGTTCATTACAGCATACCCTTGGTGAGTTATGCGTGTAAATTTTAATTATTGCCAATTAATGCTCATTATTGCTTGTTAAGTGCTGTTAACAACAGTGATTGGCTTGTTAAACCAATTTATTTATTTATACGTGTCATTATAAAGTATGCTTACATTTGGGAGCAGAGTGCTAGGCGCAATATATAGAATCCAGCAGTAAGTGACAAGGTTACACAAGGAGGAGATTATCTTGTTGAATGATAGTCAGGGAAAGTAAGTGGGAGTTTTGTGAAGGGGGTAAGCAGCTTGATTGAGGTCACATAGGGAGGGGAAATAATTTCCTGGAGCTTAAACAAGGAGGTTAAATGACTTGAGGGGTCAAGTTGGGAAATGAAAGACTAGCAGTTTGTTTGGAGCAATGGGTTGCATGGAAGCCAACAATCATTCAACTTCATGGTTGAGAAACGTGTGACCTGGTAATTACCTGTCACAAAGCTTTTAGTAAGAGATACAAAGGCTTAACCCTGTCCCTTCAGCTTTGAGGTTTCTGCAGCCGCTTGCAGTTACCAATTGGGTCATGTCAAGAATTCTTGGGGACTGAAAGAAGATGAGAGAAACAATTCTACTGAGAACAGGAGAAAGTCTGTCTGTCTGTCCCCTTAGTCTATTCTTTTGTGCTCTGTGTCTATCTCTATCAATCTCCACCCTCTGTCTGTCCATCACCTGTATCTTCTGCCCTTCCCAATATCCCATTTCAGATCCCCCCCTCCCCTAGGCTAATGATCTCCTCTATCATATGTTATAATCTGAGGACTGAAAAATGCACAAATAAATTTGCATTAATCCATATTGAAGTGAATAACCGCAATGCAAGTGCTTATTGCATCCTCTGGGGGGGGGGGGGGGGGGGCAGGTCATGGCTAAAGGATCACCTTCTGCTTCTCCAAGATGATGCTCTCCCTTCAGGTGACCTTTCTCCTCCATGACGCAGGTTGCCATACTGGAGTTGGGACTTCCCTACTATGTCCCTATAGCTCTCCTCTATATAACTTTCTGTCTGTAACAGCTCCTCCGCTATGCTAGCTCCAGAGATTGGACCCATTCTCTGAGTGCTAGGAGCTCTTTGCACCGAGTACACACATATGACCTCACACCACTGGGAGATATTCAAATATGTGACACTCAGTGCAAAAGACTGGAAAGAATTTGAAAGAGCATACCAAAAAGATCAACCCTAGTGAATATGCACAACTCGCCTATTTAATTTTAGAATTGTCTCCTAAAATCTGCTTGTATACTACCACTTCGCTTTTCTTATCATGATGACCAAGAACATGCAATACTAAATGTTTATTACTAACATTCTTCCACTACTCATGATGTATTGTAAGCCACTTTGAGCCTGCAAAGAGGTGGGATAAGGTTAACAAATAAATAAATAAATAAAAATAGCTCCATCTTGCTGCTGGACTGCTGTTTGCATGTTATTATTAATACTTTCTTAATTAAGTTGCTAATGGAGTAGGAATTTGTAGACTGAAGGCCTCTACAATTGTTAGTTATATTCTTTGCTGTTCTAATATTTAGGTTTTTTTTAATTATTTGTATTGTTATTTTTTTAATGTTTTTATTAACAAGAGAAATGCACTGGAAACATTGTACAAGCAACATAAAGTTATAAATGCAACAGAAGATACATAAAGTACAAAAATGTACTACAGTCATTGGAGCCGACTCTGTGGGTGCTGTGGGTGCTTGAGCACCCCCAATATTGAGAACATTCCTTGTATGTGTCCAGGGAGGGATTATTTCCATTGGGTTTAGCACCCCAATAATTTTGAAAAGTTGGCTCCTATGGCTACAGTAAAGTATAAGTGAGCTTAATACAATCTGTAAGCTACTGTGTGTCAATCCACAAAGAAGTAGTCCGCTTGTACCCTTCATTCTCTTTGTATTGTTATTAGTAAGGCTCCCCTCTATAGACCTAAGTAGACTAAGAGCTAATTACTTTCTGATAGAGATGTCCTAATTAACTGATAAATACATAAGTGTTGCCATCTATCAAGCCCAGCATCCTGTTTCCAAAAGTGGCCAATCCATGTCACAAGTATCTAGCAAGATCCCAAAACAGATTTTATGCTGCTTATCCTAGAAATAAAAAGTGGATTTTCAAAAATCCACCTTAATAATGACTTACGAACTTTTCTTTTAAGAAGAGATCTAATCTTTTTTTAAACCACGCTAAGCTAACTGCCTTTACCACATTCTCTGTCAAAGGATTCCAGAATTAAATTACACATTGAGTGAAAAAATATTTTCTCCAATTTGTCTTAAATGTACTAATTTGTAGCTTCATTGTATGCCCCCTAGTTCTAGTATTTTTGGAAAGATTAAACAAATGATTCACACTCCACTCATTATTTATATGCATCTATCATTTCTGCCCTCAGCCATCGTTTCTCCAGGCTGAATAGCCCTAGCTGTTTCAGCCTTTCCTCATAGGGAAGTCGTCCCATCCCCTTTATCATTTTCGTCGCCCTTTTCTGTACCTTTCCTAATTCCACTATACCTTTTTTGAGATGCGGTGACCAGAATTGCACACAGTTTTCAAGGTGCGGTCACACCATGGAGCGATGCAAAAGCATCGTAACTTCTTCATTTTTGTTTTCCGTTCCTTTCCTAATAATACCTAACATTCTATTTCCTTTCTTTGCCGCCGCAGCACACTGAGCAGAAGGTTTCAAAGTATCATCAGTGATAACTCCTAGATCCTTTCCTAGATGGTTACTCCTAATGCGGAACCTTGCATTGTGTAGCTATAGTTTGGGTTCCTCTTTCCCACATGCATCACTTTGCACTTGCTCACATTAAACGTCATCTGCCATTTAGACGCCTAGTCCAATAAGGTGCTCTTGTAATTTCTCACAATAATCTTGCGATTTAACAACTTTGAATAACTTTGTGTCATCAGCAAATTTAATTACCTCACTAGTTACTCCCATCTCTAGGTCATTTATAAATATGTTAAAAAGCAGTGGTCCCAGCACAGACCCCTGGGGAACCCCACTATCTACCCTTCTCCATTGAGAATACTGACCATTTAACCCTACTCTCTGTTTTCTATCTTTTAACCAGTTTTTAATCCACAATAAAACACTACCTCTTATCTCATGACTCTCCAATTTCCTCTGGAGTCTTTAATGAGGTACTTTGTCAAACGCCTTCTGAAAATCCAGATACACAATATCAACCGGCTCACCTTTATTCACATGTTTGTTCACCCCTTCAAAGAAATGTAGTAGATTGGTGAGGCAAGACTTCCCTTCACTAAATCCATGTTGATTATTAATCCATGCTTATGTACATGCTCTGCAATTTTGTTTTTTATAATAGTCTCTACCATTTTGCCCGGCACTGACATTAGGCTCACTGGTCTGTAACTTCCCGGATCATCTCTGGAACCCTTTTTAAAAATCGGTGTTACATTGGCCACCCTCCAATCTTCCGGTACCATGTTTGATTTTAAAGATAAATTACATATTACTATCAATAATTCTGCAGTTAAGTTTTTAATTCTATCAGTACTTTGGGATGAATACCATCCTGTCCAGGTAATTTGTAACTCTTCAATTTGTCAAATTGCCCCATTACAGAGGTTTGATTCAATTTCTCTAACTCATCAGCATTGAATATCATTTCTGGCACTGGTATCTCTCCCACATCTTCCTTGGTGAAGACCGAAGCAAAGAATTAATTTAATCTCTCCGCTATGGCCTTGTCTTCCCTGAGTGTCCCTTTCGGTTATCTAGCGGTCCAACCAATTCTTTTGCCGGTTTCTTGCTTTTAATATACCTAAAAAAGTTTTTGCTATCTGTTTTTGCCTCCAACGCAATCTTCTTTTCAAAGTCTCTCTTTGCCTTCCTTATCAGTGCTTTGCATTTGACTTGGCATTCTTTATGCTGTTTCCTATTATTTTCAGTTGGATCCTTCTTCCGTGTTCTGAAGGATTTTCTTTTATCTCTAATACCTTCCTTCGCCTCACTTTTGAACTTTCCAACCTTCTAACTGGTTCAAGGACAAATAAATCAGAGATCAGGCCAGGGCCGGGTGGGTGGGAAGAAATTAAACACTAAACTAAGGTTTCCTGTGACTATCAGCTCTGCTCTATACTGATTCCCTCCACACCCACATGCCCTTCTCCTCACCCATTCTACTTTACCTGCTGAGATCCATCTGGCAGGACTGATCCTTGGCTGCTCCTACCCTGCCTGTACCATAATTCAGAAGGTCACCATCTGACCTAAGGATCCCCATTGTGCCGTATGTGAAGTGCAGAACTTTGGGTTACTAGGCAGTGTTGGGATTTTGGTGCCGGCATAACTGGAGCAACTGGGGTTCATTCTTGCTTGAGTCTGGACTGGATAGTTCCATTGGGTAAGAAGAGCGATGTCACTTGGACAAAGGGTCATGGCAGAGTGAGTGAGTGAGCATGAGTATGTGTATAGAAGTGGAGGGGTTGTAAATTGAGTGGAAAATCAGGATATAGAGCCATGGTTCAAGGTTACCTCTCAGGGGAAGAGGTGGTATGTTGAGGGGGGAGGATGATGATAGGGTAGGGTGTGTATCTTTCAACACTTACATGGTGGTGAAGCCCCACCCAGTGCATCCCAGGATGCACTGGGCAGGGCTGGATGCTGCCATTTTCAAGGGAGTGCTGGAAGAGGGGGGCTATACTACTCCCTCCTCTGCCACTCAAGTATGGGGGGGGGGTGGATAAGGGATCCACTAGACTTGTGTTCGTGGCCCACTGGGCCACCAGGGAACTTTTTAGGGTGTGAGAAGGGATTAGGGGGGCTGGAGATCCTTTGGATCTCCAGCCCCCTGTGAATTTGTGTCGGGGTAGTCGGGGGGGGGGGGGGGCAGGAGGTCCACCGGTCTTCCAGCCCCATGTCGCTGGCATGGGGTGGGGGTTCAGGGGGCCACTAGGTCAAAGGCTCAGGCTCAATTGTCCCGCACTTTTACCCTATGATCAGAGATTTTCATTGCTATTAGCTCTGATCATAGGGGCAGTAAAGCCCTGTGCTGTTCCAGTGTGGGGCTTTTGATCATCTGCACCTGAGTGACTCTTCAAGGACTGTGCCCTGGGGTGAGCCATGAAAAATGACTAAGGCAATTAGAGCAACATATGTTCCTGGTAAAATGCAGAATGTGTGTATGGGGGGGGGGGGGGGGGAGTGTTAAGTAATAAAGACTTTACATGCTAAACAAACCAAGAAAACCCTATTCCTTAAACTGCTTTTACTAAATAAGTAAAGTAAATTAAAAATAAAGACACTGAATCTACCCCTCCCAAGTTTAAAAGCAATTTTCAAGGAAACAACTGACCGATGAAGTTCTGCCCTGCCCTGAAAGTCCTCTCACAGCACCTTTCCTAATGCTGTGAGAGGACTCTGTGCTGGGACCTGTATTTTTAAGCAAATTTATTAATGATCTAGAGATGGGAATAACTAGTGAAGTAATTAAGTAATTTCAAAGTTATTAAATCACAAGAGGATTGTGAAAAATTGCAAGAGGACCTTAAGAGACTGTGAGACTGGGCGTCTAAAAGACAGATGGAGTTTAATGTGAGCAAGTGCAAAGTGTTGCATGTGGGAAAGAGGAACCCGAATTATAGCTACGTAATGCAAGGTTCCACATTAGGAGTCATTGGCCAGGAAAGGGATCTCAGCGTCATCGTTGATGATACGTTAAAACCCTCTGCTCAGTGTGCAGCAGCAGCTAAGAAAGCAAACAGAATGTTAGATATCATTAGGAAAGTCATCTAAAGCAAAAATGGGGACGTTATAATCAGTGGCGTAGCCAGACCTGAGATTTTGGGTGGGCCCAGAGCTAATATGGGTGGGCACGCACTGTCTATATGAGTAGCGTCTCTTGGGATCCTACAAAATAATGCCTTAGAATTCACTTGATGCCCAACAGCTGCCCTGAATCAGTATAACCACATACATACTTAATGGAAAAATTGATATTTTTAAATATAATTACATTATCCCACAATCTCTCCACTGCAAAATGCTATACACAAACTTGTGCAAAAACACACTCGTATCCTTACTAAACCATAACAGCACTAAGTCCAAGGACAGGACGAGCTACAACTTTATGCTTGAAAAGGCAGAACTGTAATTACACTAGACTCTAAAACACTAATACACTACCTTTTGAAAAAAAAAAAAAGCAAAACAAAAAGGGCTGCAAATGCTACACGCTAGCAGAATACTGCACCTTGATCACACATAAAAAACACATGACACAACAGACATGACACAAGGAACTAGAAATCAAAAAATATGAAGGCAAAATACTGAACTGGAAAGTTAACTCAAGAAGTCAGACTCAGCATGCAGCAATACCAGAAAAATTGAAACTTACATGCAAAATATCACAGATTCACATTTCCAAAAGCTGACATATTCCAATTAATAAATTCTGAATAAAATACTTTTTTCTACCTTTGTTGTCTGATCATTTAGTTTTTCTATTCGCTTTGGTCCCAGTGTCTTCTGTTTTATGCAGTGTCTTCTTTCCATTTGATATTTTTTCTCTCACCATGTCCACCATCCTCCTGTGTCCTATGTGTCCTGTCTACCATCTGTAGCCCTGTCCCTATCCTTCCTCGAGTTTCAGTATCTGCCCTCAACGTGTTCCAAACCAGCCCTTAAACTCAGCAGTTTTCCCTCCATCCATATCCAGCATTTCTCCTTACTCCCCTCCATCCATGTGATTCTACTTCCTCTGTCTTCCCTCCCCTCCATCTTTGTCCAACATTTTTCCTTCTCTTCCCTGCCCTCCACTCCATCCATGTCCAGCATTTCTCCTCTCTTTCCTCCCCTCCATCCATGCGCATCTCCTCCCTGACTTCTCTCCCTTCCCTCCATCCATCCAGCAACTCTCCATTCTCCCCTTCTCTCTCCTCCATCCACCCATATCCAGCAAATGTCCTCTGTCCCCTGCATTCATCCATCCATGTTCAGCAATTCTCCTCTCTCCTCTGCCCTCCCCTCCATCCATCCATACCCAGCAAAGTTCCTCTCTCCCCTTTTCCCTCCATCCATCCATGTCCAGGAATTCTCCTCCTTCCCCTGCCCTCCGCTCCGTCCAGCAACTCTCCATTCTCCCCTGCCCTCTCCTCCATCCATCCATCTCCAGCCAATTTCCTCTCTCCCCTTTTCCCTCCATCTAGCCATGTCCAGCAATTCTCCTCCTTCCCCTGCCCTCCGCTCCGTCCAGCAACTCTCCATTCTCCCCTGCCTTCTCCTCCATCCATCTCCAGCAAATTTCCTCTCTCCCTTGCCCCCTCCATCAATCCCTGTTGTCCGGCAATTCTCCTCTCTCCCCTGCCCATCCTGTTTATTTCAATCCCCTTCCCCATTCTATCTGGCATCTCCCCTGCCCCCCCCTCAAAAGAACGACAACGTGGATGCAGCAGCTCACAGGTTTGCTTGCCCTGTGTTTTGAGCGAACGGCGATGGCTGCGCGGAGGAGTGGAAACCAAATCGCTTCTTTCTGGCTGGCTCACTTCCACTCTCGAAGTTGCAGCATAAAAGCAGCAAGCAGCAAGCCAGTCTCGACGCCGTCCTTCGCTTCCTGCCCTCTCTCTGTGCCGTCCCGCCTTCCTCTGATGTCATTTCCTTTCAGGCGGGCGGGACGCTGAGAGGGCAGGAAGCGAAGGACGCGGAGTCGAGACTGGCTTGCTGCTTGCTGTTTTTACGTCCGCTGGCCGCTGCGGGCAAAAAAACGAAGTCATGGTAGGTGAGGGTCCCAAAAGACTGGGCTGGCCCAGGCCGAGATTGGGTGGGCCTGGGCCCACCCAGGCCCACCCGTAGCTACGCCCATGGTTATAATGCCTTTGTATCACTCCATGGTGTGACTGCACTTCGAATACTGTATGCACTTCTAGTCACCACCTCTCAAAAAAACTACAGGAGAATTAGAAAAGGTACAAAGAAGGGCAAAGAAAATGATAAAGGGGATGGGACGACTTCCCTATGAGGAAAGGGTAAATTGGCTAGGGCTTTGCAGCTTGGAAAAGAAACAGATGAGGGGAGTCATGAGGTCTATAAAAAACTGAGTACAGTGCAATGGGTAGATTTTAATCACTTGTTTACTTTTTCCAAAAATACTAGGACTATAGGGCATGCAATGAAGCTACTAATTAGTAAATGTAAAAGAAGCCAGAGAAAATATGTCTTCACTCAATGTGTAATTAAACTCTGGAATTTGTTGCCAGAGAATGTGCTAAAAACAGCATAGCAGGATTTTAAAAAGGTTTGGATAGTTTCCTAAAAGAAAAGTCCATAAGTCATTATTAAGACAGACTTGGGAAAATCCACTACTTAATTTTAGGATAAGCAGTGTAAAATCTGTTTTACTATTCTGGGATCTTGCCAGGTACTTGTGACTTGGATTGGCCACTGTTGGAATCAGGATACTGGGCTTGATGGGCCTTTGGTCTGTCCCAGTATTGCAACACTTATGTTCTTATGTTCTCATGAATCATACATACTTAAAGACTGGTTGGCAGTTTGCCATCATGATGCAGTCTTTGGACAATATATCTTATAACCAAAGTATTTCTAACAATATTTAACTTGCTAATTAAGCTGTCTTTCCATTCCCTTGACTTGTACAGCACCCTCGCTCAGAGTATATAATAAAGTGATATACACTACTGGAGTTGCCAAATCTTCATCTGTCATTTGCCATTTGTAGAACAAGACTGTAGAAATCTGTCCAGCATCTGCCTTAGGTCCCACTACTCTTGCCAACATAACACCTCAACAGCCATGTTGTCTTTCCATCCTCTTTTGAATTCCCTACTGTTTTCGACTCCACCATCTCTCCTGGAAGGGTGTTCCAGGCATCCAGTACCCTATTCTATTCTCTTCAGGGTATTTATATCCCACTAAAATCAATCAAGAATCTAAGCAGGTTACATAAGCATAAAACATAAATTGGAAAATTAGGAAAGCTTACAAAAATTATTCATTCAAATATTTATCAAAAAGAGAAGTTTTCAGTCCCTTGTGGAATTGTAAATAACTAGAAATCACACAAACTTGTACAGGTACTGAATATCATAACTTACTAGACTGAAAATAAAAATAAACATCATGGATTCTTTTATAACAATTTTTTCTAACAGATGGGAAACCCAACAACAAAGTAAAATAGAAACGAGAACTCCTTCACAATGCTGGCTAAGCTATCAACTGCGGAAGGAGAGAGGAACAGTTCTGTTGCAATACATTAAACTCAACACAGGCAATCATAAAAACTACACAATGAGCAACGGGTAACCAATGTAATCGTCCAAGCAGTGGTGTCACATGGTCTTAAGTTGAATAACCAATGAAAAAGCATTTCCTGGCATTACTCCTAAGTCTACCACTCTACAAACCCGCCTCTACGTCCTTGGAAGAAGTTTGTATGAATATTAATACCTTTCATGTGCTTGATTGTCTATCATATCTCCTCTATCTCTCCTTTTTTTTCTAGTGAATACAAATTCAGGTTTTCCAGGAACCCAATCCAGGCATTTCTCCATTTCTAAGAGATTAACAATCCTACCTTGATATTCAAATGGTAAACCAAATGGGAACACCCACTTATATCTGATATTGTTAAATCTCAGGAACCCAATCCAGGCATTCCTCCATTTCTAAGAGATTAACATTCCTACCTTGATATTCAAATGGTAAACCAAATGGGAACACCAACTTATATTTGATATTGTTAAATCTTAAGACTTGAATCAGAGGTGTAAAGCTGTTTTGTTTTTTTTTGCTGCAAAGTGAATTGGGATAAACTCATGTAGATTTTAATTGGATCTTTTCTTTGTTTAACCATCTCTTTATTTATAAAAAGTAGACGTCATCAAAATAATGGAATCAGAGAATTATTGGATGTCTGGTAGATTCTGTGTGCTCTCTTCAATCAGATCTTTGTAGTTTTCTTCTCAGGAACATATCGATGATTGATGTATTCCACAATTTAAAGAGATCCTCCTCCTTGCTTTCTGGAACACCTAAACTGGAACTCATTGCTGGAGGATGTAGTAAACAAGTTCCTGGAGGAAAAGTCCAGTCTGTTATTGAGATGGGCGTGGGGGAGCCACTGCTTGCCCTGGGATTGGTAGCATGGAATGTTGCTACTGATTGGGTTTCTGCCAGGTACTTGTGACCTGGATTCGCCACTGCTGGAAGCAGGGTACTGGACTAGATAGACCATTGGTCTGACCCAGTATGGATGCTCTTATGTTCTTATTACATCTTCTCCGATTAGGTTTCTTTGCATGTCTTCCTGTTCATGAAGCTTAGATTATTTATTTATTTTATTTATTTATTTGTTACATTTATATCCCACATTTCCCCACCTATTTGTAGGCTCAACGTGGCTTACATAGTACCGGAGAGGCGTTACAGACTCCGGTGTAAACAAATACAAAGTGATGTTGTGGTAAGATAAAGTTCAGGTGGCACAGCCACACTAGGGAATCGTACAACGGAAGAGTTGTGTTATGTCCATTACGTTCTTTAGTTTTGTTGTGTTGCAGAGATCAGGCATTTATGTTGGATCGGTAGGGTATGCCTTTTTAAACAGGTTAGATTTTAGTTTTTTCCGGAAGTGTAGGTGGTCGTTCGTAGTTTTCAAGGCTTTTGATAATGCGTTCCACAGTTGTGTGCTTATGTAGGAAAAACTGGACACGTAAGTTGATTTGTATTTGAGTCCTTTGCAGCTTGGGTAGTGCAGATTTAGGTACGTTCGTGTTGATTCGGATGTGTTTCTAGTTGGTAGGTCGATTAAGTCTGTCATGTATCCTGGAGCTTCACCATAGATAATTTTGTGAACCAGAGTGCAGATTTTGAAAGCAATGCGTTCTTTGATTGATTACGGCAATCACATCAATTTGTTTGTTGACTTTATTTATTTATTTATTGCATTTGTATCCCACATTTCCCTACCTATATGCAGGCTCAATGTGGCTTACATAGTTTGGTTATGATGCTGTCATTCCAGGATATCAGATACAATTAGTGATGTGTAAAGATTAAGTAAGGGGAAGAAGAAGGAAGTGATAGGGTAGGTAAGTTTAGAAGGTAGATTGTCATAGCTGGAAGGATCGGTGAGGTGGTTTGTTAGGGTTATGGGTTCTCCTTGTAAGCCTTGTTGAAGAAATATGTCTTCAGAGATTTGCAAAAGAGTTATTTCTTCAATTGTTTTCAGGTCTGTGGGTAATGCATTCCATAACTGCATACTCCTGTAAGAGAAGGTAGTGGCATACATCAGCTTGTATTTTAGTCCTTTACAGCTGGAGAAGTATAGATTGAGAAATTTGCGGGACGATTTTGTGGCATTTCTGGGAGGTAGATCCACAAGGTTTAGCATGTAGATTGGGGCGTCTGCGTGAATGATTTTGTGTACAATCTTGCAGATCTTGAACACAATGCGTTCCTTAAGTGGGAGCCAGTGAAGTTTCTCTCTTAGGGGTTTTGCACTTTCATATTTAGTTTTTCCAAATAGGAGTCTGGCGGCAGTGTTCTGGGTTGTTTGGAGTTTTTTGATAGTCTGTTCTTTGCAGCCAGCATACAGTGCATTGCAGTAGTCCAGGTGGCTTATTACCATTGACTGTACCAGGGTTCGGAAGACGTGTCTTGGGAAAAAAGGTTTTACTCTTTTGAGTTTCCACATAGAGTGGAACATCTTTTTCGTCGTGTTCTTCACATGGGCATTGAGAGTAAGGTTTCGGTCAATGGTAACTCCAAGAATTTTCAAATTTTGTGAAACAGGAAGAGCACAGTATGGTGTGTTTATGGTGGAGAAGTTTTTTGTGTTATGTTGTGAGGTGAGTACAAGACACTGTGTTTTCTCTGCGTTAAGTTTTAGTTGGAATGCATCCGCCCAGGTGTGCATGATGTGGAAGCTTTGGTTGATCTCGTTGGTAATTTCATTTAGATCATGTTTGACCGTTGTGTAAATTGTGACATCATCTGCGTATATGTAAGGGTTGAGGTTTTGATTGGTTAGAAGTTTGGCTAAAGGTATCATCATTAGGTTGAATAAGGTTGGTGAGAGGGGGGATCCTTGGGGGACTCCACATTCAGGTGTCCATGGGGGTGATCTATCCGTGTTCGTTGTTACTTGGTATGATCCCTTTGTCAGGAAGCCCCTGAACCATTTGAGAACTGTACCTCCTATTCCGAAGTATTCTAGTATATGCAATAGTATTCCATGATCAACCATGTCAAAGGCACTGGACATGTCAAATTGCAGGAGGAGTATGTTGTTGCCAGTTGCAATTGTTTGTTTGAATGAGTTCATTGCGGACACTAGAACCGTTTCTGTGCTGTGATTTGACCGAAAACCTGACTGAGACTCATGCAGAATTGAGTGTTTATCTAGGTATTCAGTAAGTTGTTTCGTCACTACACCCTCCATGAGTTTGGTTATGAGGAGAATGGATGCTACTGGGCATACTTTCCGTAATCCAATTGCTTCAGTTCAGATTTGAGGTCAGCCACAGCATTACTGAGATGAAATCTAAACAACTTGACTTGGCTCTTCAAATCCAGAATATAACAGGAGACTCCAAGCCAGAAAGGTTGGGAGAAGTTTAATTCACATTAGCCATGTCAGTCACAGTAGTTATAGCTTTGAACATCCATCTGAAAGGGTCTGAAACATTTTACTAAAACTTAGATAACGTGGAGGGGCATTTTTGATAGAACGTCTAAATCAGAATTTGGACATGTCTATCTTTTATGTTTGAAAATGCTATGGATGTCTTGTGATTTAGATGACTTGTGATTTGGACGTCCTTTTTTTTTGGTCAATTTTCAAACAAAAGACGTCCAAATGCAAGATGTCCAAAACAGAGGAGGAGTGGCTTAATGGTTAGTGCAATGGGCAATGATCCTGGGGAAGTGGGTTCAATTCCCACTGCAGCTATTTGTTATAAAAACAGGTCTAGCTCAAAATCTTGGACATCTTTGTTTTGATCCATTATTGCTGAAAGACGTTCAAGTCTTAGGAACGCCCAAGTCTCACCTTGAACACGCCCCTGACATGCCCCCTTGAGATTTAGATGTCCTTCTGATGGACTTCAGAGAAAAACATCTAAAAAGAGGTTTTGAAAATATTGATTTGGTAGTTTTTGTGAGATAAACTTCCAAATGCAGACTTATGTCACGTTTTGGAAGTTTTTCTCTTTTGAAAATGAGCCCCATAGTAACATAGTAAATGATGGCAGATAAAGACCTGTACAGTCCACCCAGTCTGCCCAACAAGATAAACTCATTATGCATGGTATGCGATACTTTATATCCAAGTTTGATTTGTCCTTGCCATTCTCAGGATGTAGACCATAGAAGTCTGCCCAGCACCGGTTTTGCTTCCCAATTACTGGTGTTGCCACTCAATCTCCACTAAGATTCCTTGGATCCATTCCTTCTAAACAGGATTCCTTTGTGTCTATCCCACACACGTTTGAATTCCATTACCGTTTTCATCTCCATCGCCTCCCGCGGGAGGGCATTCCAAGTATCCACCACCCTCTCTGTGACAAAATACTTCCTGACATTCCTCCTGAGTCAAGGACTTAAAATGGTGCTTCTCTGATGCCAAATGTCATCGAGACTCCAGAGGGTTTATTACAAAACATCTGGGGAGACAGAGAGATCGGCAAGGACAGATAGTGGAGAACAGATGGAGAGATACATGACTGAGAAATAATCATTAATACTGCAGGAGAAATGATACCCCAGGTCATGAATAGATGTTACAGGAATGACAGATTTCCCCTGCTAATTATTAGAGAAAGGTACTGTGGCATGGCAAAGGGGGAGGGGAGGGGAGACAGAAAAGCACAGGAAGTATCAGGGCTGCCCCAGTCAGTCTGGTGCCCATCCAAAATAAGGTTGGTTCTTGTTAATGTAACCCTGGTCTCACCATAAGCTCTGGGCACCAGCCAGCTCTTCAGGTCAGGTACCCAAACCAGGGCCACAAACAAAGTTCTACTTTTACTCAGCTGGGCACAGGTCAATCCCAGTAACTAGTAGGGTTTTAAGCAACACTCTTAATATTTCTTTTTGCCACCCTTTAAGAAAATTGACTTCAATGAAACTCTTCACTCTAGGTATTTATCTTAAATGCAAAACACAACTTTACTTGAACACTGCAACAGGCAGACAGACATTCAAATTTCATACTTTTTCCTTGAACAGTTTACTTTGCTGAAAGAGGTTTTTGTGCCAAGTCAAGACTTTTGGTGTAAAGTTTCAACTACTATATCAATAGTCTTTTTATAAATCCTATTTACAGTTTCCACCAGTCCTCCAATACCCATCCGTTCTGGCAGAAGAATCCAAGGCTAAGGCTTCCTTCTCTTTCCATGGCAAACTGTCCCGCTGGGCTTTTACCCAGCAGCTGCCAGACCCACTAAGGACCAGACCTCCCTATCTGTCCTTCCTCCAGAGATCACTGATATTCAAAAGTTGGGGAAGAAAAGAGAGGTGCTGTGGGTGGGAGATTTTAATCTGCCGGATGTAGATTGGAAGGTTCCGTCTGCGAAATCGGAAAGAAGTAGAGAGATTGTGGATACTTTCCAAAGTGCTCTGCTCAGACAAATTGTGACAGAACCCACAAGGGAGGGAGCCACGTTGGATCTGGTGCTCACGAATGGGGATAGTGTATCAAATGTCCGAGTGGCTGCACACCTGGGAAGCAGTGACCATCGAATGGTTTGTTTTGATATAACGGCTCATGTGGATGGCGGCCACTCTAAACTCAAAGTCCTGGATTTCAAGCGAGCTGACTTTAACAAAATGGGAGAATACCTGAGGAAGGAGCTGATGGGTTGGGAGGACATACGAGAAGTGGAAGGACAGTGGTCCAGGCTAAAAGAAGTAATAAACAGGGCCACTGACCTTTATGTAAGGAGAGTAAATAAAAGCAAGAGAAAAAGGAAACCGATATGGTTTTCAAAGCAAGTGGCTGAGAAAATAAAGATTAAAGAGTTAGCGTTCCAGAAATATAGAAAATCTCAAGAGGAGGAACACGGGGAGGAATACCGGATGAAACTGAAAGAAGCCAAGAGAGAGGTACGTCTGGCGAAGGCGCAAGCGGAAGAACAAATGGCTAGAAATGGAAGGAGGGGAGACAAAAACTTCTTCAGGTATATTAGTGAAAGGAGAAAGACCATAAAGGGAATTGTGAGACTAAAAGATACAACGAAACGCTATGTAGAAAATGATGAAGAAAAAGCCAATTTGCTAAATAGATACTTTTGTTCTGTTTTCACTGAAGAAAATCCTGGGGAAGGACCGAGAGGGACTGGCAAAAGTACACCTGAGAACCAGGTGGATAGAGCACCGTTCACGTAAGAGAGTGTGTCTCAACAACTTGGAAAGCTAAAGGTGGACAAAGCCATGGGACCGGACGGGATCCACCCCAGAATACTGAGGGAGCTCAGAGAGGTTCTGGCGGGTCCTCTTAAAGACTTGTTTAATAAATCCTTGGAGACGGGAGAGGTTCCGAGGGATTGGAGAACGGCGGAGGTGGTCCCTCTTCACAAAAGTGGTGATAGGGAAGAAGCTGGAAACCACAGGCCAGTAAGCCTCACTTCGGTTATTAGAAAAGTAATGGAAGCCATGCTGAAGGAAAGGATAGTGAAATTCCTGGAAGCCAATAAGTTGCAAGATCCGAGACAACATGGTTTCACCAAAGGGAAATTGTGCCAAACGAATCTCATTGAATTCTTTGACTGGGTGACAGGAGAATTAAATCAAGGACGTGCTATGGACGTAATCTACTTAGATTTCAGCAAGGCTTTTGACACGGTTCCCCACAGGAGGCTCTTAAATAAACTAGAGGGGCTGAAGATAGGACCCGAATTGGTAAACTGGATTAGGAACTGGTTGACGGGCAGACGCCAGAGGGTGGTGGTGAATGGAATTCGCTCGGAGGAGGGAAAGGTGAGTAGTGGAGTGCCTCAGGGATCGGTGCTGGGGCCGATTCTGTTCAATATATTTGTGACATTGCCGAAGGGTTACAAGGTAAAGTTTGCCTTTTTGCGGATGACACCAAGATTTGCAACAGAGTGGACACCCCGGAGGGAGTGGAAAACATGAAAAAAGATCTGAAGAAGCTAGAAGAATGGTCTAACGTTTGGCAATTAAAATTCAATGCGAAGAAATGTAAAGTGATGCACTTAGGGAGTAGAAATCCAAGGGAGACGTATGTGTTAGGCGGGGAAAGTCTGATAGGCATGGACGGGGAGAGGGATCTTGGGGTGATAGTATCTGAGGACCTGAAGGCGACGAAACAGTGCGACAAGGCGGTGGCCGTAGCTAGAATTTTGCTAGGCTGTATAGAGAGAGGAGTGACCAGCAGAAGAAAGGAGGTTTTAATGCCCCTGTATAAGACATTGGTGAGGCCCCACCTGGAGTATTGTGTTCAGTTTTGGAGGCCGTACCTTGCGAAGGATGTTAAAAAAATGGAAGCGGTGCAAAGAAAAGCTACGAGGATGGTATGGGATTTGCGTTCCAAGACATATGAAGAGAGACTTGCTGACCTGAACATGTATACCCTGGAGGAAAGGAGGAACAGGGGTGATATGATACAGATGTTCAAATATTTGAAAGGTATTAATCCGCAAACGAATCTTTTCCGGAGATGGGAATGCGGTAGAACGAGAGGACATGAAATGAGATTGAATGGGGGCAGACTCAGGAAAGATGTCAAGAAGTATTTTTTCACGGAGAGGGTGGTAGATGCTTGGAATGCCCTCCCGCGGGAGGTGGTGGAGATGAAAACGGTAACGGAGTTCAAACATGCGTGGGATATGCATAAAGGAATCCTGTGCATAAGGAATGGATCCTCAGAAGTTTAGCTGAAATTGGGTGGCGGAGCAGGTGGGGGGAAGAGGGGTTGGTGGTTGGGAGGCTAGGATAGGGGAGGGCAGACTTATACGGTCTGTACCAGAGTCGATGATGGGAGGCGGGACTGGTGGTTGGGAGGCGGGAAATACTGCTGGGCAGACTTATACGGTCTGTGCCCTGAAAAGGACAGGTACAAATTCAAGGTAAGGTATACACATATGAGTTTGTCTTGGGCAGACTGGATGGACCATGCAGGTCTTTTTCTGCCATCATCTACTATGTTACTATGTTACATCAGGCTGCTACCTACTAAACAAAAGGTCTAGTCCTGCTGGACGAAAGACCTCACAAAATCAAATAAACCCTTTTTTTCCTGAGGTACCCATGGGTTGTTTATTCTGGTCCCTTCTCCTGGTAACTAAACAGCTAATTATATTTAGATACTAGACTATGCCCATGTTAACTAACCTTGATCTCATCTGTTTCTGCCATTTCTGACTGAATTATTCAAAGAAAACCATTAGTCTGAAAGCTAGTGGAAAAGGAATTTTAATGCCTGCCTGTGAGGTTTAACTCATGCATTACAGAGCCTGGCTCTGTGCCAGCATTCCTCACAGCTAGCAATGTACATATATATCCGTGAAAGCCATTCTCCAGTGCTATTCAGATGTTTCCTCTGCACTCTTAACAGCCTTCCTCCTGCTCATTAAACATACCGTGCAGCCCCTGCAGGGACCAGCAAGGCAACCTCATCAGAACAGGAAATACTTTATGCTGAGAAGGGTAAAGTTGACTGCCAAAGAGAGAAGTCGTGTGTCTCCAATCTGAGGGGGCTGTTTGAAAATGTCAACATGAGTCACTGTGAGAACTGAACCCAGGTCCTGCAGGCTCTAGTCCACTGCTTCAGCCATCAGGCTATAGCAACACATCAGAAACCCTGGCACATATACACACATGCATTCCCAATTCCCACCATATATTTATAAAGAGATTCACCCAAGGTGTTGAACAGGTATATGGGGACACTGATTGGAATCATGGAGCTGTGCACAGATGTCTGCGATTAACACCAGTCTCAGGTCCATAAACATACACCTGTGATTTGAGAAAGATTACCAGGGACCCACAAACATGACAGACTTTTATTTTATGTAGACTTTGCTCACACCTTTTTCAGGAGTACACTGGATATTTCTCTGTCCCAGGAGGGCTCACAATCTACGCTTGTACCTGAGGCAATGGAGGCTTAAGTGACTTGCCCAAGATCACAAGGAGCAGCAGTGGGATTTGAACCGGTCATCTCTGGATGTTAAGACTGGTGCTCTAACCACTAGGCCACTCCTCCATCCCAATCTTGTTACTCTTTGGGGTTCTACATGGAATCTTGTTATTCTTTAGAATTCTAGAATCTTTATTTATTTAGATTTTGCTCCCACCTTTTTCAGTAGTAGCTCAAGGTGAGTTACATTCAGGTACTCTGGATATTTCTCTGTCCCAGGAGGACTCACAATCTAAGTTTGTACCTGAGGCAATGGAGGGTTAAGTGACATTCTCAAGATCACAAGGAGCAGCAGTGGGATTTGAACTGGCCACCTCTGGATTGCAAGGCTGGTGCGCTAACCACTAGGCCACTCTTCCACCTCTCCACTTTGCCTTTCCATGCACATAGAGGTTCCCTTCCAAGAGGAAGAGGTTGACCCTCCCAATGGGGCCTCTCCAAGGGTTTCCAAACACATCATGCTGTCCCTAATCACTGCTGCCAACAATACCCACCTAGCTCTACCACCTGCTGCCAAAGGTCAATGGAACATTGACCATAAACCTTAAAGGCTCTGTTCCACTATATTTATTTATTACATTTGTATCCTACATTTTCCCACCTATTTGATGTTTAATGTGAGCAAGTGCAAAGTGATGCATGTGGGAAAGAGGAACCCAAATTATAGCTACGTCATGCAAGGTTCCATGTTAGGAGTCACAGGCCAAGAAAGGGATCTAGGTGTTGTCGTTGATGATACGTTGAAACCTTCTGCTCAGTGTGCTGCTGCGGCTAAGAAAGCAAATAGAATGTTAGGTATTATTAGGAAAGGAATGGAAAACAAAAATGAGGATGTTATAATGCCTTTGTATCGCTCCATGGTGCGACCGCACCTCGAATATTGTGTTCAATTCTGGTCGCCGCATCTCAAAAAAGATATAGTGGAATTAGAAAAGGTGCAGAGAATGGCGACGAAAATGATAAAGGGGATGGGACGACTTCCCTATGAGGAAAGGCTAAAGCGGCTAGGGCTCTTCAGCTTGGAGAAAAGGCGGCTGAGGGGAGATATGATAGAAGTCTATAAAATAATGAGTGGAGTTGAACGGGTAGATGTGAAGCTTCTGTTCACGCTTTCCAAAAATACTAGGACTAGGGGGGCATGCGATGAAGCTGCAAAGTAGTAAATTTTAAATGAATCAGAGAAATATTTTCTTCACTCAACGTGTAATTAAACTATGAATTTGTTTCCGGAGAATGTGGTAAAGGCGGTTAGCTTAGCAGAGTTTAAAAAAGGTTTAGACGGCTTCCTAAAGGAAAAGTCCATAGACCATTATTTATTTATTTATTTATTTATTGCATTTGTATCCCACATTTTCCCACCTTTTTGCAGGCTCAATGTGGCTTACAATATGTCATGAATAGTGGAAATATATGATAAGTATACATTTAGTGTTACAGAAGGTTCTTGGGTAATATGGTGATGATAGGACATTATAATGGTCTAACAAGCAAATATTATAAGACAATTCCAGATTTATGAATAGGAGTTCATATTTGTTGATCTTTGAGGTATGCCTTGTTAAAGAGATGAGTCTTCAGTAGTTTGCGGAAGTTAGTTCATAGATCGTTTTCAACTTGCGCGGGAGCGCGTTCCAGAATTATGTGCTCAAGTAGGAAAAGGTAGACGCATGCATAAGTTTGTATTGGGGAAAATCCACTACTTCTGGGATAAGCAGTATAAAATGTTTTGTACTTTTTGGGGATCTTGCCAGGTATTTGTGACCTGGATTGGCCACTTTTGGAAACAAGATGCTGGGCTCGATGGACCTTTGCTCTGTCCCAGTATGGCAATACTCATGTCATGTGTGCCTATTTGCCAGTCACGCCCATTCTCTGCCCCAGGCACGCCTCCTTTTCCAGCACATGCATTTGGCACCTATGCACTCCGATTGGGCTCCTTTACAGAATCCAGTTTAGTGCGTTTTTCTTCTTTTTTACACTCGGGTGCTATTTTCACATACCTACATGGCACCTGGGTTTTAGAGAATTGCTTAGGATTTCCTAATAGTTTATTGAATGTTATAGGCTGCGCTTCCCAACAAGCATAACAGAGTGATGTACAATAAAATCTTTAAGGAATCGTGAAGGGAAAAGAAACTTCTCCATAACTCTCACCACTTTGATCACGTCATCTCCCTTCTCTGCTCTGAACATTGGTTACCTGTCTCCGCCTGGATTACATACAAGATCCTACTCTTGGTTTATAAGTCAAGATCCTCTACTGCTTCCACCTATCTCCATAACCTTCTTATCCCCTACACTCCCTTTTGTTGCATCTACTTTGCTGATAAAAACCTCCTAGCTCTGCCTTCTCCATCCCAACTTCGCTTCTGCTCTTCCAGTGACACTACTTTTACATCGGTCCAAAGCTTTGCAATAACCTTCCTCTTTTCATTAGGAATCAGACCTCTGTCCAAACTTTTAACCAGGCTCTTAAAACCCACCTCTTTTCTACATGCTTTTCCCCTCCTACTGTTGTTTTTATCTATCTGCAACTTACTTGTCTTTCTTTTAGGCCATTGATTTTAGATTCCTGATTTGATTGTTGCTGCCAGTTGTGTAGGATTTCTTTATTTACATTTTATTTTGCTTTTACTGTAGTTTCTAGTTGCCTTTAGGCCTTTGTGTGGTAAATCAAATGTCCACAATAAATAAAACAGGGGGAAAAAAACGAGAAAGAAACAGAAGTACAGGTTATGCAAACCTGCTGAACGTTGCTCAGTTTGGCTGACATGGATCTCGCTAAGCCTTCTGGAATAGAAACATCTTTAGAACTGACCTGAATATTTTAAAAGGCTCCATTTGAAGAGAATTCCAAAGAAGGGGTTTCAGTACAAAAGAACGCGTTTCACCAGGTAATTTAAAATGCGCATGGCGCAAGGGAGGTCATCGTGTAATGAGCGAAGCGTCCTAGGTGGCGAATGGAGGGTTATAACAGATAAAGGATAAGCAGGATCACCGGTGTATAAGGCTTTGTGTGTGAAAATAAGATGAACTTGAATAGGAAATCCTGGAACTGCTGTCATCTATGTGCTGAGAGGCTGCCAGCTTCATTTTTAAAATTGTGTTTTAATTATCTATTAACTTTAATTGTTGTTTGAAATGTTGTACCTTGCCTTGGGCTTTAGTGCTAGAAGGTGAGTGAAAAGTGTCGATGTAAATAAATTCATGCATAAAAAGCAGATCATTAATATGAAAAAAGCTTAGGATGGCTTGTACTAAACTTTGTGGTCTGTGAAAAGGCTCTAAAATTAAACTATTCCTTATTCCCCACTTGGGAATAGTGACAGATTAATATTCTTCAGACCCCACCCCCCAAAAAAAAATCCTCAAAGAGGTAGTAAGCCCTGAGAGATGTCCCTTCTCCCCACCACTCTAGAAATAAAACCTTACAGCTAAATCCCTCCTGAAATAAGATGACACTTTCCACCAGAGTTACTACTAATCATTTCTATAGTGCTACTTGATGTACACTTTATGTGCAGGTACTTTCTCTGTCCCTAGAGGGCTCACAATCTAAGTTTTTCTACCTGGGGCAATGGAGAGTTAAGTGACTTGCCCAAGGTCACAAGGAGGTGCAGTGGGAGTTTGTTAATAATGGGCTCCGCTTATCACTCTAGGATTATCACTGTCTTTTCACTCTCACTCCAGTGTCCCAAATATCCACTACTTAGTATATTGTGGAGTGCTGAAAGACCAGTGGTGTTTAGTATTTTTACCACCTCTCTAAACTATCATATATAATATAACAGCTTTAGAGAGATAAAATACAAGGCCACACATATGAGAAAGTGAAGTTAGAGATTTTATTACTCACCAAGAGAAAGTTAGAATTACAAATTTTAACCTCTCATGAGGGGGGGGGGGGGGGGGGGGGGAGTCACAGAGCCACAACACAACCATGATGCTTGCATCTGAGACTCCAAAGAATATATAAGCAATCATATACTTTTATTATTCTCTGAGTATATGTACAATCAATTGCTTATGAGAGTACAGTACCACAGCTACACATAGGTGTTCTTCTGGGTCTGAGTCTCTCAAGAAGTAGGAAGTACATACATTTTTATAGGTATTTTCAGGCTACAGGTAACACAACAACAATCATGCCCCACTGGACACACGACAACATCGTGGCCAACACTGATTGGCTATGGTAATGAGTTGGTTAGTTCTTCTTGGAAATGCTAATAATATAATATAGCTATTATTTACTTAGAAATGCTAATAATATAATGGACTAGCTCTTCTTAGAAAGCTAGGTCATTTTCCTGAAGAGTTATCTTGTTCTGTCAGCTACAGAACATCTGTGACCACCATGTTGCTAAACCATGTTGTTGTTTTTCCACCTACGCCCATTCCTCATTCTGCTGCATAAGAGTGTCACAACAGATCATGAGTTCTGCAGTCACACTGGAGTTCAGGTTAGAGTCATGGGCCTGTAAGGTTTTCTCTCATTTCAGATCCTGAACCAAAGTCAGCCCTTGAATCAAAGCTCTTAGTTATGATGATAATATTCAAGTTGAACCCAGTTCCCCAGGATTAAAGTCTGCGGCACTAACCACTAGGCTACTCCTCCACTAGCAACACTCCATGTAGAATCTCAAATAGTAGCAACAGAATCTAAAACAGTAGCAACACTCCATGTAGAATCTCAAATAGTAGCAACAGAATCTCAAACAGCAGCAACATTCCATGTAGAATCTCAAATAGTAGCAACAGAATCTAAAACAGTAGCAATATTCCATGTAGAATCTCAAATAGTAGAAACAGAATCTCAAACAGTAGCAACACTCCATGTAGAGTCTCAAATAGTAGCAACAGAATCTCAAACACCAGCAACATTCCATGTAGAATCTCAAATAGTAGCAACAGAATCTCAAACAGCAGCAACATTCCATGTAGAATCTCAAATAGTAGCAACAGAATCTAAAACAGTAGCAATATTCCATGTAGAATCTCAAATAGTAGAAACAGAATCTAAAACAGTAGCAACACTTCATGTAGAATCTCAAATAGTAGCAACAGAATCTCAAACAGTAGCAACATTCCATGTGGAATTTCAAATAGTAGCAACGGAATCTCAAACAGTAGCAACATTCCATGTAGAAACTCAAATCGTAGCAACATTCCATGTAGAATCTCAACTAGTAGCAACAGAATCTCAAATAGGGAAAGGGAAATGAGACTTGATATACTGCCTTTCTGTGGTTTTTGCAACTACATTTAAAGCAGTTTACATATTATATACTGATATTTATTTGTACCTGGAGCAATGGAGGGTTAAGTGACTTGCCCAGAGTCACAAGGAACTGCAGTTCCTCAGGATCAAAGTCTGCTGCACTAACCACTAGGCTACTCCTCCATTCCACACCAGGGTTTTTTGGGGTGTGAGAAGAGATTGGGGGGGGGGGCTGGAGATCCCATGAACTTCTGTCAGGGAGGTCGGGGGGTCTACTGGACCTCCAGCCTCATGTCGCTGGCTTGGGGTAGGGGTGTGGGGCTCCCACGGACCTCCAGCCCCTGTGTTTGACAGGTCTGGGCTTTTGACAACCCGGACCTGTCAAAGGCTCAGGCACAATCCTCCTGCACTTTTGTCCTATGATCAGAGAGGGGGTTTTGATCATCCACACCTGAGTGACTCTTTAAGGATTGTGCCCTGGAGTGAACCATGAAAATGACTATGACAATCAGAGCAACATATGTTCCTGGTAAAATGCAGAATGTGTGTATGGGGGGGGGGGGGGAGTGTTAATCAGGGGTAGACGGTAAATAATGGGGTCCCAGCAGGAACTATGCAGGAAATCGTACAGGTTGATACATTAATATGTGGGAAAAGAATGAAACAATATAGTGGCAAAGTCTGCAGAAGGTTCAAAATTATTCCGAATAATGAAACCTAGGGCCACTGGTGAAGATCTAGAAATCAATCTCATAAAATTGAATGAGGGAACAATAAAGTGACTGATACGTTTCGACACTAAAAGCAGAGTAATTAACCATTCCGAGGGGAAAATATTAAAATGAAATTAGATTCACCCTTTATCTGGGATCTTGGGATCTTGTCAGGTATTTGTGACCTGGATTGGCTACTGTTGGAAACAGGATACTGGGCTTGAGGGACCTTTGGTCTGTCTCAGTATGGCAACACTTATGTACTTATGTACTTGGGATTCTGAATGGAATCTTGCTACTCTCTGGGGTTCTACATGGAATGTTGCTACTCTGGGATTCCAGAATCTTGTTATTCTTTGAGGTTTCTGCCAAGTACTTGTGACCTGGATTGGCCACTGTTGGAAACAGGATGCTGGGCTTGACGGACCTTCGGTCTTTCCCAGTATGGCTACACTTATGTACTTATGTACTTGGGATTCTGAATGGAATCTTGCTACTCTCTGGGGTTCTACATGGAATGTTGCTACTCTGGGATTCCAGAGTCTTGTTATTCTTTGAGGTTTCTGCCAGGTACTTGTGACCTGGATTGGCCACTGTTGGAAACAGGATGTTGGGCTTGATGGACCATTGGTCTGTCCCAGTATGGCAACACTTATGTACTTGGGATTCTGAATGGAATCTTGCTACTCTCTGGGGTTCTACATGGAATGTTGCTACTCTGGGATTCCAGAATCTTGTTATTCTTTGAGGCTTCTGCCAGGTACTTGTGACCTGGATTGGCCACTGTTGGAAACAGGATGTTGGGCTTGATGGACCTTTGGTCTGTCCCAGTATGGCAACACTTATGCACTTATGAAAAAGAACTTTTTTGAACCTAATTTTAATCTGGGAAATCAAAACGTATGATTTCAATGTGGCGGGAAGAATGAGACCTGTGTCTAATGGAGGAGGTCTGTGGTTTTGCTAGAGTTACAGTTTATTGAATTTTTCCATACCGCTAGACACTCTACCACTGAAAGATCAGAACAGAGTAGAATATTACAAATAAAACATAAAAGAAGTACAATTCTCAGGAAAGGGACATAAAACTGTTATGGAAAGTCTTCAGAAAGGAACAATTATTAATAGATCGAAGGATAAAACGAGCCGAATTACCCATTTTAAGGATAAAATGTTTATGCTTCACTTGGAATTAAAGCTATGGAATGAGGATTCTAGTGTCAGATGGATCAGGACAATGAGGCAGGATTTTCATGTCTCTCTTTACTTAAGGCCCAGCTGGTCAATGACGCTGTAGTGAGATCAAAAGCTGAAAATTCTGAAAGTATTTTGTAGATCTGTGTCCATCTTGGTTAATAAAACAAAGCCAACACAAGCTATTATTAATAACTCTTTGAAGGAGGGTTTCCTTCCCAGTATTTTAAAAACGTAGAGCACCTATAACAGAATCTGAGTCCCCAAAATAAAATCATTGAACATATGGATGTGTAAAAGGGTAAACATTCAGCCAGCTGCAGTCAGTGTTCTTTCGGTCACTATTTCTGGTCACTGGTATTGAATATTTGAGTTTGTACAGCCAGTGAGCACTTATCTGGTTCAGTGTGATATTTAGGCACTTAAATGACAAAGATCGCACTGTCTTTTATCTGCTCTTGTTTGACCGGTTGGCTTAGGTGATGAATATTGGCAACATAACAGCAGAAGTTGCTAACTCCAGTCCCGGACCGTCCACAAAATCCTCAGCTTTGTTTCTGATGATCGGTGCTGATATTCAGGGGCACAATCCGGTTACGTATCTTTGAATATCAGTGGATAGTCCCTCACTCGTCATTTAACCAGGAGCCTCTCCTACCCGGTTAAACTGTTTTGACAATTTACCCCTAACTTTTTTATTTCATTTGCATAATAAAAGCAATTTCTGAAAATCGTTTGCACAGATAAGTGGGTTAAATGTTGATTTTTCCAGTACATGTTGATGGTTTTTCTGTGGCTCTCAGTAGCTGCGGCTGTAGGTAACTTCCTGGTTTCCCTAGTGGTTAAACCAGCCTTACCATCATGCTGGTGAGAATGTCCTTTAAGGCTAGGCTGGAGCACTGGGTCTGCTTGGGAAATAAATCTTGTTCCTTCCCTCAAGTTCATTTGAACTGTAGCAGGCAAGGATTATGACGGCAGTTGCACAAATCGGGCAGGTGGCACTTCAGCACTCTCCTTTCAGTCCAGACCAGGGGCGTAGCTAAGTGGGGCCACGGGGGCCTGGGCCCCCATAGATTTGGCCCTGGACCCCCTGCCGATGACCCTCTTGACCCCCCCTCCTGCCGCCAACCCGCCGTCAACCTGCTGTCGCCTACCTTTGCTAGCGGGAGACCTCAACCCCCGTTAGTTGAGGTCCTCTTCTTCCTTCGTTCTGTTTCTGACGTCCTGCGGGGGGGAGGGGGGGGTTGGCGGCCCCCTTACCTCGGGCTCTAGACCCCCCTCCCACCGAAGTCTGGCTATGCCCCTGGTCCAGACCATACACAGTATATATTCACACTTGACCAGTTATCCGATAAAGAGGGGAATTTATTGTGGCCGCAGCATTCTACAATTTATATCTATGAATTATTCACAATAGCAAGCAATTTCCAATCATGTATACATTTTACAGTAATAATCAAATATATGACTCGATTTCTATCTAGAGCATTTGAGGCAAGTGGCCTAGCCTTTTTGAGTCACACAGTTCTCTCTGTCTCTCTCTGCCATAATCACGATGTAGCTTTTTGCTCCACCTGGGGCATATACCGCCGACATGCCCAGGCGCTAACATCACAGCTCAGCTCAAGGGATTGCCGTAAAAGCATCTTCCCTCTCATACCCGTTGACTCTCTTTCTTGAAGCCTTCAGCCTCCCCATTCCGTCCAAGCCTGAGGTAGGCTCTGCTGATCATCTCCTAATCTGGCACTGGCCTCCCCTCCGTACAAGAGGGGAACTGCCCTTAATCTTAGACAACATCCATGCCGCATGACCTTTGACCTTGCTTTGGTCTGAAACATAGTGCTGTGTACTCTTTCAGACTAGGACCCACCACCTGTGGAATGCTGCGACAAGTCCCTACCTCCTTGATATGGGGCGGGTGGAGTGGAAGAGCTGTGGGAGCAGCAGGCTAAAATGGTGAATGCACCTTGCAGACGCTGCCCTTCTTGCTCCCAGAGGTCACCTCCCAAACTTCCTGTCTTGTTACCTGCCTTCCTATAGGTCCTCTATTCTTTAGTGCCTCCCCCTTACTTATCCCTTTCCTAACTTGCTTGTGCTTGCAGCTCTTCTATACGTCCCATCACCCTCCCCCACCCCCACCCCCTACCTCCTATTCCTGCTGTGCTGGGCCACCGCCCGTTTGTACTTGTGACCGCCTAATGCTGGGTCACTGTCCTTTTCCTTTGTCTGTGCTAAATGTGGTTTTATCCCCTTCAGCTTTGTTAATCTTTACCTCTGCCTCTTAGAGTTGTCGTCAGTTATTAACTTCATAGAGTAGTAATAAACCAGTGATTAAAATCTACAATAACTTCTTCAAAGCCTTGCAAGAACAGAGTTAATAAGATGTGGAAGAAAATACCTTAGACTGATGGTTATTGTTGTGACTATGAGGATATTGAGCAGCTGGAGCTGGGTGAAGGAGAACGAAGAGGGAAGTAGGAATATTCCTGGAGTCTGCAGAAAAGAAAATCTGCCACAGTACTTCCAAGTGTCCAAGACTTCTACACAGCAGGCTTAAGTGTGTGCATTGCCTCCTTTGAACCAACATGAATCAGAATCATGCTGGGGACATTTCATGGCTTAAAATATGTACAGTTCACCAATCCAAAGCGATTGCTCAAGACGAGAGAGAATTGGACCTATGCGGCCAAAAAAGCAAGCAGGATGCTAGGAATCATGAGTGGTGTAGAACGAGTAGAAATGAATTGACTTTTTACTCGTTCCAAAAGTACTAAGACTAGGGGACACTTGAGGAAGTTACATGGAAATACTTTAAAAAAAAATAGGAGGAAATATTTTTTCACTCAATGAATAGTTAAGCTCTGGAACTCTTTGCCGGAGGATGTTGTAACAGCAGTTAGCGTATCTGGGTTTAAAAAAAAGGTTTGGGCAAATTCCTGGAGGAAAAGTCCATAGTCTGCTATTGAGGCAGACATGGGAAGCAACTGCTTGCCCTGGGGTTTGTAGTATGGAGATTTGGGTTTCTGCCAGGTACTTGTGACCTGGCTTGGCCACTGTTTGGAAAACAGGATAGTGGGCTAGATGGACCATTGGTCTGACCCAGAGTGGCTACTCTTATGTTCTTAGGCAACAGTCCATCAAGCCTAGAATCCTGTCTCCAACAGTGGCCGATCTGAGTCAAGGGTGCCAAGCTGATCCCAAAAAGTAGCTCTATTTCCCCTAGTCCATTTCCAGGAAGGAACAAAGGCTCTCCCAAGCTAATATGTTTTTATGGACATTTCCTCCAGAAACTTCTCCAAACCTCTTTTGAACCCCATTATATTGTCATCTTGATCTTCTCCTCCAGCTTAAATGGAAAATAAAAACATTCTCTTATTTATTTTCAAGTTTCTGGTCATTCGTTTCATGGAGTGTCTTCTTTTTTTTGTCATGTTTGATAGGTTGAACAACTGCTCCCGACGTAATCATATCCTGTCTTTGTCATCTTTTTTTCAAGCTGAAAAACCATAATCTGTTTAGCCTAGTATTATTCTTATTATATCAAAGAATAAGCTTCTTTTGGGTTGAGTCACATGTGGGTGACATGATCTGATGGTGCCAGGGCTCAGAACCTAAATTAAACTTCAGCCCTTCCCACATGCAATGGTCTCCTCAGCTCTGCAGTTTTGTTTCTGCCACTCTTCTGAATTGATATGTCGCAGATCCTTCCCATGAAATTTGCCATTTTTATTATTTCTGCTTAAGTTTTCAGCAGAGATACCCGGTTATTTACAGCTGAATATTAGCGATAAGGCGCCAATATGCTTTTTAACTGGTCAGCGGCTGTGTTTGACCAGTTAAATGGCTTGAATTTGGGGGGAATTGTTATTATTGGATCAGCAGCTGATATGACAATGAGATAATTAGAGAGAAGGATACCTAACTGAAGGAGTGGGTAGATTATATAGAAAATTGGGGTGGGTGAGTGTGAGGTAGGGGGGGCTGGGTTTTAAAGTGTCTGCCTGAGTTACTAGCTTTTCCTAAACCTGTAGTCAGAAACCCTGTACAGCTCAGTATCACAAACGAGCATTTTGGAGGTGAAAAAGATTTGGTTTGATGAGCGTACTGCACACTGAATTAAAAACAAAAAACCCTGCAATAACAGCAAGTGGTATTTTTGGATTTTCCCAGATGTGTGCAAGCAGTCACAAGAAAGACGTACACTTTCTTCTGCTGAAACAAGAACCGTTACTCCTGGGAGGATCATTCCTCTTGCATGTTCCTTTTGAAGTGTCTTATTTAAGGGCTTTTTACAGTGCCACGGAACAGCTACCGCGGCCTTGCTGTGCACCAATCCGGCACTGCCACCAGCCTACCATAGGAGCCGGTGGCAGGGCCACCAAGAGACTGGGCTGAACCCGGGACAAGGCGGCCCCCCCCCGAGGTCGCCGCCGCTCCCCCCTCCACCCCCCTCCCCCCGAGGTCATCGCCGCCGCCCCCCTCCGTTCGCCACCGGGCCGGGCCCCCTGCATTGAAATCACAGTGCCTCTCACCTCCCTGTGAAAGCGCTGCAGGTAGCAGATCGCCTCCCTTCGGGCCTCCTTCCCTCCTAGTGTCCTGCCCTCGCGGAAGTTACATCAGATGAAGGTGGGAGACAGGGAGGGAAGAAGGCCCGAAGGGAGGCAATCTGCTGCCCTGCTGCCTGCAGCGCTTTCACACAGAGGTGAGAGGCGCTGTGATTTCAATGCAGGGGGGCCAGCCCGGTGGCAGACAGTCGACAACGGAGGGCGGGTGGGACTGCGGCGCCGGGCCCCCCTTGGAGGCCCGGGCCTGGGGAATTTTGTCCCCCATGCCCCCCCTCTCGGCGGCTATGGCCGGTGGTAGTGTCGCCCCCACCATGCGCCACTTCCGGTGTGACCTGAATTTTTGTTTTATCTTTACCACTGGGTTAGTGCAGGAGCCCTTAATACCTCCTAAATATGAGGCGAAAAGGGCAAGTTTGTACTTACCATACAGGCATTTCCTTTTTTAAAATAAAAACCCGCTGCGGTAAAATCCACACACTGACGGCACCACAGGGTCCCTTTTCCTACAGCGTTGTAAAACAGCCCCAACATTTTGGGGACGCAAAGCAGCTGAGGTTATTTTTGAATTCAAAGAAAAATGCCTCTGTTCATGTTTCTGGATGAGTTTGATTCCAAGTGTTTGAAGACTATGATCAGCTTCACTGATCCACTTTACCAACCCAACCCATTATGAAAATCCACTTCTACTATCACTCGCCTAATCACTTCCTCTTTTTTCCCTTATTTAATCTCTGCACACTACTAACTGTATCTGATATTCCGGAATGACAATGTCATAGCAACACGCTGTAAGCCACACTGAGCCTGCAAATAGGTGGGAAAATGTGGGATACAAGTACAATAAATAAATAAACAAACCTCTTCAAAAAGGCCCATCCCAACTACCCTACGTAAACCTCTTCACCCAAAGCACAGCATGCCTAATGATCGCACTGGACAACACACAACCTTCATCACTTCCGACCCTCCACATTTGCCTCATTCGATCACTACACACCCTTGTATTTGTTATCAACCGACTGGGCAAACGCCTTGACGGTACTATGTAAGCCACATTGAGCCTGCAAATAGGTGGGAAAATGTGGGATACAAATGCAATAAATAAATAAAATAAATGAATAAAAAATGTAGGACTTTGCTGCCTATTTTACTACTAGTACTACTTAACATTTCTAGAGCGCTACTAGGGTTACGCAGCGCTGTACAAATTAACAAATAAGGACAGTCCCTGCTCATAAGAGCTTACAATCTAAAGGATGAAATGTCAAGTTGGGGCAGTCTAGATTTCCTGAATAGAGGTAAAGTGGTTAGGTGCCGAAGGCGACATTGAAGAGGTGGGCTTTGAGCAATGATTTGAAGATGGGTAGGGAGGGGGCCCGGCGTATGGGCTCAGGGAGTTTGTTCCAAGCATGGGGTGAAGCGAGGCAGAAAGGGCGAAGCCTAGAGTTGGCGGTGGTGGAGAAGGGTACTGAAAGGAGGGATTTGTCTTGAGAGCGGAGGTTACGGGTAGGGACGTAAGGGGAGATGAGGGTAGAGAGGTAAGGAGGGGCTGCAGATCGAGTGCATTTGTAGGTGAGTAGGAGAAGCTTGAACTGTGTGCGGTATCTGATCGGAAGCCAGTGAAGTGACTTGAGGAGAGGGGTGATATGAGTATATCGGTTTGTTAGTACTGTTATCTTCGCTTCCTCTCTATGGCTGGTCTCAAATAATTATTTTTAACTCCGTATATGATGTTGTTCTTCTGTTTTACCCACTATGATTGTGCAATGTTTGTTTGTTGTGCAAAGATTATCTTCTTTGTTTGGTTTTGATGAAAAAATATAAAGATCATAAAGGAGTGAAAGGGGCATCAGGGAGGACCAAGTCCATAGCAGAGAGACTCAGGGCCCTCTTTTACAAAGCCACACTAGCAATTCCTCTGCGGTAAATGAGAGGAAACCCATTCAATGCCTATAGGCTTCCTCTCATTTGCCGTGTAGGAGTCGCTAGCGAGGATTTGTAAAAGAGGCCCTGAATGAATTCTTTGCTTTGGTCTTAACTGAGGAGGATATATGGGATATACCTGTCCGGAAATGGTGTTTAAAGGTGACAATAAGGAGGAACAGACAAATCTTGGTGAACCCGGAAGATGTCACAGGCCGAATCAACCATCTAAAGAGCAATAAATCACCTGGACTGGATGGCATACTGAAAGGACTCAAAAAGGAAATTGCAGAACTAATATTAGTAATCTGTAACCTGCCAGTTTTTAAAAAGGGTTCCAGGGATATCTGACATCAAGTGCCAGGGCCAAATGATAGGAACTAATACAAGAATTAAGGGGTTCTTTTAGGTTCTGACCCACACCTAATACAGCTTCAAATAGCGTAATGCAGGATGCACTCAGCAGGGCCGCCGAGAGGGGGGGCAGGGGTGGCAAAATTCCCCGGGCCCGGGCCTCCAAGGGGGGCCCGGCGCCGGGGACAGGCTGCTGGCGCTGCAGTCCCCAGTCTCACCTGCCTGCCTCCTCGGCTCCAGGCCCCCTGCATTCAAAACGGCAGTCATAGATCGCCTCTCTTCTGGCCTTACCTCCCTGTGTCCTGCCCTCGTGGAAACCAGAAGTTACATCAGACAAGGGCAGGACACAGGGAGGGAAGGCCAGAACAGAGGAGATCTGCGACTGCTGCTTCGAATGCATGGGCCCGTAGCCGTGGAGGCAGGCAAGTGAGACCGGGGACTGCAGCGGCGGAGTTGGGGTGGCCTTGCCCCGGGCCCGGCCTAGTCTCTCGGCAGCCCTGGCGCTCAGGTGTCCTATGGTAACTGGCAAATTAGCGCAAGCTAAAAAATATTTTTTCAGGGGCATGTCAGAGAGTGGAAAGTGGGCATTCCTCTGCTAATCAGTTATCACAGCCACGTTACCACTTTCTAACCGGTTAGCGCAGGAATAGTGGGTGAGTCATTATGGCAGTAAGTGCTGATGTGGTAAAATGTTTTAATGTTGCAACATTAGTGCTATTAATACAAAAAAATACTGAAAGTTCATTTTTACGGTTGTGGTAACAATGACCTTTGTGGTAGCATGTGGAAAAAAACCCGCAGATAGGCGCACTAAGGGCACTTTTTGCAGCAGCGAGGTAAAAGGAATTGGAGAAGGTGCAGAGAAGGGCGAAGGGCGACGAAAATGATAAAAGGGATGGAACGACTTCCCTATGAGGAAAGGCTGAGAAGGTTAGGGCTCTTCAGCTTGGAGAAAAGGCGGCTGAGGGGTGATATGCTAGAAGTCTACAAGATAATGAGCGGAGTAGAGCCGACAGATGTGAAGCGTTTGTTTACACAAGATGAAGCTAGAATATGATAGATTTAAAACAAATAGGAGAAAGCTTTTCTTTACTCAGCGTGTAGTTAGACTCTGGAACTCGTTGCTGGAGAACGTGGTGGCAGCGGCTGGCCTTACAGAGTTTAAGGGGGGTTTGGACAGATTCCTGAAGGAAAAGTCCATTGAACATTATTAAATTTTTTTTTTTTTGCCGGGTTCTTGAAGCCTGGATTGGCCGCTGTCAGAGACAGGATGCTGGGCTTGATGGACCCTTGGTCTTTTCCCAGTATGGCAGTGCTTATGTACTGAACATGGGATAGGTGTGGGTTAGGAACTGGCCAATTCTCTCAGTGGAGGAGGGTGAATAGTGGAGTGCCACAGGGATCGGTGCAATTGAACATATTTACAAATAATCTGGAAACGACAACGACAAGTGAGGTGATCAAATCTGAAGACGACACAAAACTTTTCAAAGTTGTTAAATCACATGCAAACTCTGAGAAATTGCAGGAGTTAAAATTAAACCTAGTGCATGCTCCCCTTTTTAGAGTTAGTTCCTTGGTAAGGTGATAAAACCAGAGAAATCATAGTACAAATTTTGTAGCTAGCTGGGCTTCATTTGCATACACATTTAAATCATTTAATACTGAAAGATATAACCTGTCCAGCTGAACATTAAAAATATGTTGGATCAAATGAGATATTTGTTGGAATTATGTCTGTGGGGTGTACAATAAATCAGTTTTAGAACACCTCATATTTCAATTACCCATCATGCTGTTCTTGTAGGTTGATTAAGAGGAACATTGTACTAATAAATCAAACAACAAATAATAAGCATGACACCACCATCCGCAACATTTAAACAAAACTAAATAAAAGCAACAGTGCCTGAGGGACAAACTTCCTTCAGAATCGCAGACTCTGAACTATGTAGAGCCAAGAGGCAGCTGATTAAATTTATGGGGATGATTTTTATGTGTAAAAGGTCTTTTATAAATTTACTCCATACGAGCGTATAAACGTACACCGCTGCAAGAGGAAGGGGGATCCATCATCAGCCTGAGGAGGTCACAGCGATGGACACATGTGCTCGTGATATCAGCGGCCTGTAGCAGGAGAATCATATAATCTCAGAATGGACTGGTCCCAGTTCCTCTGCTCAGAGCAGAGATAGGTAGCTTCCATGAGGGCTTTCTGGGTCTGTGAATCACTGGGAAGGAGGGAATGGGTGGACAACCACGTGATGTGCCCAGGTGCGTCATTTCTACGGACTGCGAGTGGAACAACACACAACCCCCCTGGATTCTATATATGGCGCGTGGATTTGCGCATTAAAATTTAAGCACGCTCTTGAGATGCATGTGCAAATGAATTGGTAGTGAGCCAATTATCGTCAATAATTGTGCGCTAACAACCAAATACTGAAGCTAATTGTGCGCTATTGTACAAAGAATGGCGTCTAATCCTACTAGTGAGGAACTGAACAGGGGGCGTGGCCATGGGGTGGGGTGTCAGGGGCATTCCAAAAAGTCATGCGCTTGGCTCAACGTGCATAACTTTGCACCAGCATTTACACCATTTACACCAGGTTTCAGCAGGCGTAAGTCTGGCATCCAAAGTTAAGCATGGGAATCGGCTTTAAGCACAATTCTATAAAGAGCTCACGCCTCGTACTGATTCTTTTCCACTATTTATAGATTTTCCCCTATCGGAGTATTTGCTAAAATGTATATGTAACTGATATGATACACTTTTACCAGGTTTCATAAAGACACACAGGCATCTATTGGGCTTATTTTAAAAGTCTGGAAATGGTAATATTTATACATTTTATTTTATTTTGATCTAATAACCACCTTTATTAAGAGATTCACCCACGGCAGTGTACATTATGTACAGTTTGACATAAAACTTACATAAAAATACTAAAATGACCAAATATAAACAGAAATAACTTGGAGACTAACACAAACTGTGAGAAATATAAACACTTAACAGCATTATAACACAATCATATAACAGAAATATGATAAATGTCAGCAGAACACAAATGATATATGATAATACGCAGCATGGAAGGGCAGTCACCGTCCGATATACATAAGTACTGCCACACTGGGAAAGACCAAAGGTCCATCAAGCCCAGCATCCTGTTTCCAATAGTGGCCAATCCAGGTCGCAAATGACTGGCAAGATCCCAAAAAAGTTCAATACATTTTATGCTGCTAATTCCAGAAATAAGCAGTGGATTTTCCCCAAGTCAATTTAATAATGGTCTATGGACTTTTCCTTTAGGAAGCCATCCAGACCTTTTTTTAAACCCTGCTACACTAACTGCCTTTACCACATTCTCTGGCAATGAATTCCAGAGTTTAATTACATGTTGAGTGAAGAAACATTTTCTCCGATTCGTATTAAATTTACTACTTTGTAGCTTCATCGCATGCCCCCTAGTCCTAGTATTTTTGGAAAGAGTAAACAAACGATTTCACTTCTCCCCCGTTCCTCTCCACTCATTATTTTATAGACCTCTATCATATCTCCCCTCAGCCATCTCTTCTCCAAGCTGAAGAGCCCTAGACGCTTCAGCCTTTCCTCATAGGGAAATCATCCCATCCCCTTTATCATTTTCGTCGCCCTTCTCTGTACCTTTTCTAATTCAGCCAGCGATGCTCAGCATTTTTGCGTCTGCCGCCAGCTGTATCCCCAGATATTCAATGCCAGCCATGTCCGAGCACTGGCATTGAATATCCGGTTGTATGTCGCCCAGTAAAACCTCTGGATAAGATGAACCGCAGTGGAATATCGGTTCTTAACCACATGTGCTGACTCCGTCCCCAGAATGTCCACAAGTAAACTGAAGACTAAAGAGGTTGGGGATCTTCAGCTTGGAAAAGAGACAGCTGAGGGGGGACATGCTTGAGGTCTACAAAATCCTGAGTGGTGTGGGGCGAGTGGAGGTAAATCGACTTTTCACTCTATCAAAAAGTACAGAGACCAGGGGACACTCAATATAAATTACATGGAAGTACTTTTTAAAAAAATAAGAGCAAATATTTTTTCACTCAACAAATAGGTAAGCTCTGGAACTTGCTGTCGGAGGATGTAGTAACCGCGGTTAGCATACCTAGGTTTAAAAAAGGTTTGGGCAAGTTCCTGGAGAAGTTGTCCATAATCTGCTAATAAGACAGACATGTGGAAGCTACTGCTTGCTCTGGGATTGGTACCATGGAATGTTGCTACTAAGTGGGTTTCTGTCAGGTACTTGTGACCTGGATTCCAGAATCTTGCTATTCTTTGGGGTTCTACATTGAATGTTGCTACTGTTCGAGATTCTGCATGGAATCTTGTTACTCTTTAGGATTCCAGAATCTTTCTGTTCATTGGGATTCTAAATGGAATGTTGCGACTGTTTGAGATTTTGCACGGAATCTTGCTATAGGATTCCAGAATTTTGCTATTCTTTGGGGTTCTATATTGAATGTTGCTACTAAGTGGGTTTCTGCCAGATACTTGTGACCTGGATTCCAGAATCTTGCTATTCTTTAGGGTTCTACATGGAATGTTGCTACTCTTTGAGATTTTGCACGGAATCTTTTTACTCTTTAGGATTCCAGAATGTTGCTATTCTTTGGGGTTCTATATTGAATGTTGCTGCTCTTTGAGATTCTGCATGGAATCTTGCTACTCTTTAGGATTCCAGAATGTTGCTATTCTTTGGGGATCTATATTGAATGTTGCTGCTCTTTGAGATTCTCCATGGAATCTTGCTACTCTTTAGGATTCCAGAATCTTGCTATTCTTTAGGGTTCTACATGGAATGTTGCTACTCTCTGAGATTCTGCATGGAATCTTGCTACTCTTTAGGATTCCAAAATCTTGCTATTCTTTAGGGTTCTACAAGGAATGTTGCTACTCTTTGAGATTTTGCACAGAATCTTTTTACTCTTTATGATTCCAGAATGTTGCTGTTCTTTGGGGTTCTACATGGAATTTTGCTACTCTTTGGTATTCTGCCAGGTATTTGACCTGGATTGGCCACTGTTGGAAACAAGATACTTGGCTTGATGGACCATTGTTCTGACCCAGTATGGCTACTCTTATGTTCTGGTTTTGGCTTAGCCGCTAGCCGTGGGTATTCATCAATACTAACCAGTTAAGTGCTGCTGAACATTCATGGTTAGCTCTGGAAAAGCAACTTAAATAGCCAGGAGCCTCTTGGGCAGACATACAATACAGATATGATACTCACAATGTCAGCATAACACAAATGAAATGCGTTTAGTAGTAAGTATTAGAACATTCAAACAACATAGTTATGAAGGTCTTTATCTGCCGTCATTTACTATGTTACTATCAGGCTTATTTTCAAAAGAGAAGGGCGCCCATCTTCAGACACAAATCTGGAGATGGGCGTCCTTCTCTCAGGGTCGCCCAAATCGGCATAATTGAAAGCCGATTTTGGGCGCCCTCAACTGCTTTCCGTCATGGGGATGACCAAAGTTCCCGGGGGCATGTCGGAGGTGTAGTGAAGGAGGGACTGGGGCGTGCTTAACAGATGGGCGTCCTCGGCCGATAATAGAAAAAAGAAGGGCATCCCTGACAAGCACTTGGCCGACTTTACTTGGTCCATTTTTTTCACGACCAAGCCTCAAAAAGGTGTCCGAACTGACCAGATGGCCACCAGAGGGAATTGGGGATGACCTCCCCTTACTCCCCCAGTGGTCACCAACCCCCTCCCACCCTAAAAAAAGAACTTAAATTTTTTTTTTGCCAGCCTCAAATATCATACCCAGCTCCCTGACAGCAGTATGCAGGTCCGTGGAGCAGTTTTAGTGGGTGCAGTGCACTTCACCCAGGCAGACCCAGGCCCATCCCCCCTACCTGTTACACTTGTGCTGGTAAATGGGAGCCCTTCAAAACCCACCCGAAGCCCACTGCACCCAGATGTAGGTGCCCCCCTTCACCCCTTAGGGCTATGGTAGTTTTGTACAGTTGTGGGGAGTGGGTTTTGGAGGGGTTGGGGGGCTCAGCACCCAAGGTAAGGGAGCTATGCACCTGGGAGCAATTTCTGAAGTCTACTGCAGTGCCCCCTAGGGTGCCTGGTTGGTGTCCTGGCATGTCAGGGGGACCAGTGCACTACAAATGCTGGCTCCTTCCACGACCAAATGGCTTGGATTTGGTCGTTTCTGAGATGGGCGTCCTCGGTTTCCATTATGGCCAAAAACCGGGGATGACCATCTCTAAAAACAACCTAAGGACGACCATCTCTAAGGTCAACCTAAATGTTGGGATGAAAGATGGACGCCCATCTTGTTTCGATAATACGGGTTTCCCCGCCCCTTCGCCGGGACGTCCTTAGAGATGGGTGCCCTTAGAGATGGTTGACCCCATTCGATTATGCCCCTCCATGTTATAGTCACTCAGAGGTGAAAGTAAACCACAAACACTTTATTGGTATTTACAAGTGTGTACAGCCTGTTCACTTCATAGACAGGATAAAGTTTTCACTACTATGTATTTCCATATTTTACCTTTTTTGGTTACTGTTATGTACTGTATGCATTATATTAAAACCAATAAAAAATCTTGGGAAAAAAAAAGTAAACAAGAGTCTTTTTCTTTAAGTTCATTTAATCTTTCTTTGCCCCTTGTCCCTGACAGAGCGTCACAGTCTCAGTGAGGCCACCACCCTCCTGGCTACGCCAACTAGTTCAGCTTCATTGAGGTGTCCCAGTGAGGGAGTACAGTTAAGGGAACCTGGGCTTATTCCAGGCACCCCATCATACGCCCATACACGATACACCGCAATTGACAATTTCAGATCCACACAAAGAAATGATTAGGGTACATGGTGGGGGTGTAGCAAGGGGAGGGGTTAAAAATCTTAATCTGAATTACTCAAGAAATGGAAAAGGACCAAAAAATTTCAAGATAGATCAAGAAAAAGAACTAACCCATTTTACAGAGAGGAAGGAAAACCTTAGAGAAATAAGAACAAAACAAAAGAAATGATAAGGGAAAATTCCTTTCATACCAGATCCAAACAGGGGGGTGTTTAGGGTGAGGGAACTGATTGGGAGGTTCTAGGCGTGATTTAGGGGCATCAAGGGCAGCTCCTGATTTCAAGCATCAGCCCCTTTAAGAAGCAACCAGAAGCTTTGGTCTACGGCTTGGTGACCCACTGCACCCAGCCAGGAAAAATAACCCCAACTCTCAGCTGGCAACATTTTTCAGGAATGACACAACTTACAGTGTTCACTGCCAACTGCATTATTCAATTTACATAATAACAAGGTGGTTTGCATCCATTTGTATGCTTTGGCACTCAATACTGTGTATCTTGCAGTAACTTATTTTTTACATTTGTTACAGTTCATATAATGTACATTTTTGTCCTTTAACATGGATTAAGGCACAAATAACGCATGTTAAGACCTTAATGTGCCTTAAAAACTACCCCTAAACACCCAGAAACACCTCTACTCGGTTTCCACAAAAGAAAACCTCCTTAAATTTGAAATAGATCTTAAAAACCAATCATTTTTCTTCCTCTGCAGAAAAGGTAACTCACAGGGTGTCTGGAGAGAAAATAGTATCTTGCGAATCTTGTAATAAACAGTAAGGTCAATGCTCTTCACAGCACTGGTCTCAACCATATTCCTTCAGAACTCTGTTCCCCAGAGAAATGTCCAGGTACATGGAAACGTTTCAAAGAGGCACCAGAATCGGGGTCAGAGAGCCGTAATACCTCCTTTAAATACCTCCTTAACAATATATCTGGAGTCAACAAATGAAGCTTAGGAAAAAAGAGACAAATGAGGGAGATATGATTGAAGTCTACAGAATCCCGAGTGGTGTAGAACGAGTGGAAGTAAATCGATTTTTTACTCATTCCAAAAGTACAAAGACTAGGGGACACTCAAGGAAGTTACATGGAAATACCTTTAAAACAAATAAGAGGAAATATTTTTTCACTCAATGAATAGTTAAGCTCTGGAACTTTCTGCCTGAGAATGTAGTAACAGCAGTTAGCGTATCTGGGTTTAAAAATGGTTTGGACACGTTCCTGGAAAAACAGTCCATAGTCTGCTATTGAGACAGACATGGGGAAGCAACTGCTTGCCCTCGGCTTTGTAGTATGGAGTGTTGCTACGATTTGGGTTTCTGACAGGTACTTGTGACCTGGATTGGCCACTTTTGGAAACAGGATACTGGGTTAGATGGACCATTGCAAAATTTAAACCATGTGCATCAAAGGTACAAGAGTATGGTGCTGTTAATCTGTTCATGAGCCCTTGAGCCCAGATCAAGGCTAGGAAGGATCTTGGCCAAGGCCTAGGGTAGACCAAACAGGCGCTACACACAACTCCAGCCACCAAGCCCCGCACACAGAGGACAAACAACTAGCACCACCAGAAAAAGGGAGATAGAGCTCTCAGGCGGGCCTCACGGCCGAACGGGAACCCACTCGTACACAGTCCAAGCATGCAGGCCTTACAGCCGAACAGGAACCAAGTCATACAGTGGGAAAGGAGAAAGAACAACGAGGGTTCCCCCAATGGACTGGAGCACAAGCAACGCACACAGCGGTAGCTAGAGACAGAAGGGAAAGGGCGACAGACAGAAGCTGCTTTAGGAATACACAAGGCTCTGCCACACGGCCGACAAGGATAAGGGAAGCCCCTCAAAGGAATACTCTAGGCTGTACTGTACAGCACTCAAAGGTAAGGGAAAGCCAGCTATAGGAATACACAAGGCAGCGCAACACAGCACACAAGGGTAAAGGGAATCCACACACAAGAATGCACAAGGCTGGCCCCACAACACACAAGGGTAAAGGGAAGCTGCTTATAGGAATACAAAGGCTGTGCCACACAGCGCTCAAGGTAGAGGGAATCCATACACAGGAATGCACAAGGCTGGCCCCACAACACACAAGGGTAAAGGGAAGCTAACAGAGAAAGTTGCCTTAACATACACAGATCAGATAAGGAGCAATAATCAGGAGACAGACTCAGCAAACAAATGGAAAAATCAAGCTAAAGGGAAAGGCTACTTCTGAGACACCAAACTGCAGGAAGCAGGGCTTACACGGCAGACAAAGGTAAGGCAAACAAAGGAAAACTTAAACAAACAGGAGCAATACAAGGATAGGGAGGCTGCCAACAGAGGCAGGACAACAGCAGGCAAATACTAAGCCCAGCACATAAAGGGTTACACAGAGGAAAGGGAAACTTAAACAAACAGACTGGAATGATATAACGGACAAGCTTACCACAGACAACACTACACCAGCGAAGCAGGGAACAGAATCAAGTGCAGGGTAGTGAAACAATCAAGCTCACGCTAGGAACACCCAGCAAACACAGAACCTACAAGCTCCAAGGAGAGTAGGCAGACTCCAACAAACACACAGTGTGCCACAGCACAGACTGAGAGAAAGGGAAGCAGGCTTCAGCTGACAGGAATCAAATGCTAAAGCAAAGCCTGTAGGGAGAGGTAAGGTTAAGTAGATCTTGGCTTCTGACGCCTGCAGCTACAGACGTCAGCTCAATCCCTGACAGTTGTATGCAAATAGCGTACTGCAAATCACGAAAATACAAGTCCTCAGAGAATTATGTAAAAACACTGGAGAAATGTAGCACAACGTCGCTGCTGTTTTGCTGCTATTCAGCTGCGATGTTGTGAACTTGTATTTTTGTGATTTGCAATACGCTATTTTCCATACAACTGCAACTTACAGGGACTCCTGAGGCAGCCTCTATGGCCGAAACACGACTTGTGTCGAGTCCACTTGTTCTTAAATAAAGCACCTGACGTGAACTTTTCAGTCCACTGGACGTGTCTTTTCTGCATCATCCTTCGTGTCACTCCTGCTGTGTTTGCCTAACTAAAAAATCAGACCTGGCACTTGAGTTTCTCCAGAAGAACACTTGAGCAGCTCAGCTGGATCTGCAGAAAGCAGGTAGGCTCTACTCTTCCACCCCCTTACCCCTGCCCCACACTGTTGTACCTTTGATGTACGTGGTTTAAATTTTGCATTCAGTGCACCAGAGGGTGAGGATGTGGCCTGAAGTGCAGTGGCCTCCTTGTCTTCCACTTGTAAGCACTGGATCAGGGTTACCAGGTGGTATAGGGGGAAAGAGAGCTTTCTCTGTGCAACAGTGGGAGGGGGGAGAACAAAAGAGTGCTGGATGACTGTGTGCTGTGGGGGAGGGGGGAGGAGAATGAGTAAGACTTGGGTGTCTGTGTGCCATGGGGGAAGGGGGAGAGGCTGAGTATATGTGTGATATGGGGGGCAGAAGGGGAGAACGAGCTGGGTTTCACTGTGCAACATTGGGGGAGGGGAGAGAACAAGAGAGTGCTGAGAGTGACGTGGTGGGGGAGAATGAGTGAGAGTTGGGTGTTTGTGTCACAGGGATGGAGGAAAAGAGAGAGCTGGGTATCTGTGTGGTAGGGGAGGGAGAGAGAGCTAAGGGTCTCTCTGCTGGGGGTGGGGGGAACAGGCTGAGAGATAGACAAGTATCTGTGTATAGAAGATATATAGATTACTTCTTCCTTTTATGAAAAGCTGGCTTAACACAACTATAGATTTTCCACACATAGTCAAACACTAGGGATGCTAATTTAAAATTTAAAATGCAATATGACCATACATCTATCGCTTACTTGAATATTTTGATCAAAAAAACCTAGATACTGAAAAGCAACCTGCCATACTGTCAGTTTTTGCAGCTCTAGAGATTGAGTAAATCTTTTGATGAGTTTGAAAAACGAGCTGAAAGCATGATAGCCTCAAGTATTAAATCTTTCTATCCCAGTAAATGCAAACACAAGGGATATGTAAAGCCAAAAAAAAAGTGTAGAGAAAAACCACTCCGGGGAACAAAAAAAGCAAAAATTGAGCATGGGATTGTCTGTACTCTAAAGTTTTCTCATTTAGCACAAGAAATACAGAAAATCATTAGAGAAAAATGGCGTGTTGTAGAAGGGGCTTGAATGTTTTAAAGACAAAAAACTGACCATTGCTTATTCAAGAGGGAAGTCGAAACACCTGTGCACTCTGCAATCCTCAGGCTTTCTACCACACACAGCAGGGTCCCTTCAAATGTGGTAATTGTACAGTTTGCCAATACTCCTGGGAGCTTTCTCGGTTCATTCGTCCCGTCACTAAGCACATTTTCCATATCAATCATCATTCCGATTGCAATACTTCTAATGTAATCCATGTGATTCAATGCCCCTGTCAGTTTTTATATATAGGGAAAAGGAAAATTAAAACTAGAATGATAGAACCTGGAAGCTGCATTTATTTCTTTGGATATACTAACTGCGTTAATGAAGAGATTCACCCAAGGCGATGTACGGCAGGTACAGTTTAACATCACACTTACAATTTTGTTAACAGCAAAACAATAGTAAAATAACCCAGAATAAACAAATACAATAACAGGTAAACTTGAAAAAAGTAAACTGAAATCTAATACAATATCACTTTGTATTCATTCGTACCATGTATTTGTTCAGACCGTAATCGGCTAATACCGTTAACGGTTATTATGTAAGCCACATTGAGCCTGCAAAAGGTGGGAAAATGTGGGATACAAATGTAACAAATAATAATAATAATAATAGAACTACTGTAAAACAGTAACAAAAATATACACATTTAACAGCACTGGAATTCAAATGCCAGGAATAATGTCAGGAACTATTTTTTCATGGAGAGGGTGGTGGTTACTTGGAATGCCCTCCCACACATTGGAGCCGACTCTGTGGGTGCTGTGGGTGCTTGAGCACCCCCAATATTAAGAAAATTCCTTGTATGTGTCCAGAGAGGGGTTATTTTCATTGGGCTTAGCACCCCCAATAATTTTAAAAAGTTGGCTCCTGTGCTCCCACAGGAGATGGTGAAGATGAAAACGGTAATGGAATTCAAACACGCGTGGGGATAAACACAAAGGAATCCTGTTTAGAAGGAATGGATCTACGGACTCTTAGTGGAGATTGGGTGGCGACGCCGGTAATTGGGAAGCAAAACTGGTGCTGGGCAGACTTCTACGGTCTACACCCTGATCGTGACTGAATAGATAGCGATGGGCTTGAGTGTAAATTTTAAGGGGCTTCGACGTTAGCTTCAGAATTTTTAGTACAAGAAGAGTGATGGGCGGACTTATATGGTCTGTGCCCTGAGAATGCCAAGGACAAATCAAACTTGGGTATAAAGTATCACATACCATGTAAAATGAGTTTATCTTATTGGGCAGACTGGATGGACTTTGTTACTATGGGGCTCTTTTTCAAAAGAGAAAAATGTACAAAAAGTGACATAAGTCTGCATTTGGACATTTATTTATTTTATTTTTGTTACATTTGTACCCTGCGCTTTCCCACTCATGGCAGGCTCAATGCGGCTTACATGGGGCAATGGAGGGTTAAGTGACTTGCCCAGAGTCACAAGAAGCTGCCTGTGCCTGGCCCTTACAGATCATCAATGTGGCCGCGCAAGCTTCTGCTTCTGTGAGTCTGACGTCCTGCACATACGTGCAGGACGTCAGACTCACAGAAACAGAAGCCTGCACAGCCTTCTACAAGGAATGTTGCTACTGGAATAGCAACATTCCATGTATAATTTCCAATAATAGCAACATTCCATGTAGAATCTCTAATAGTAGCAACATTCCATGTAGAATCTCCAATAGTAGCAACATTCTCCAATAGTAGCAACATTCCATGTAGAGATTGTAGTAGATCGGGTATCTTTAAATAACAATAAAAATCAGACAAAAGATTGCCAATTAATACTGTCAAGTACTAAGCATGATGTACTTAGGAACAACAAACATAGTTTGAAATGTCTATATGCGAATGCCAGGAGCCTAAGAAATAAGATGGGGGAGTTGGAATATATTGCACTAAATGAAAAATTAGATATAATAGGCATCTCTGAGACCTGGTGGAAGGAGGATAACCAGTGGGACACTGTCATACCGGGGTACAAATTATATCGTAGTGATAGGGTGAATCGGATTGGTGGAGGGGTAGCATTGTATATTAACGAGAGCCTTGAATCAAATAGATTGAAAATTCTGCAGGAAACAAAACACTCCTTGGAATCACTGTGGATTGAAATTCCATGTGCAAAGGGGAAAAGGATAGTGATAGGAGTGTACTACCGTCCGCCTGGCCAGGACGAACAGACGGATGCGGAAATGTTAAAGGAAATCAGGGACGCAAAACAACTGGGCAACACAATAATAATGGGGGATTTCAATTACCCGCATATAGACTGGGTTAATGTAACATCTGTACACGCAAGGGACATAGGATTTCTTGATGAAATCAAGGACAGCTTCATGGAACAGCTAGTTCAGGAGCCGACAAGAGAAGGAAAAATACTAGACTTAGTCCTTAGTGGTGCTCATGATCTAGTGCAGGGGGTAACGATACGAGGGCCGCTTGATAACAGTGATCATAATATGATCGGTTTTGATATTGGCATTGAAGGAAGTGAAACTAGGAAATCAAGTACGTTAGCGTTTAACTATAGAAAAGGTGATTACGACAAAATGAGAAAAATGGTGAAAAAAAGACTGAAAGGAGCAGCTCGCAGAGTAAAAAACTTGCATCAGGCGTGGATGCTGTTTAAAAACACCATCCTGGAGGTTCAGGACAAATATATTCCACGTATTAGAAAAAAGGGAAAAAAGACTAAACGTCAGCCGGCGTGGCTAAACAGTAAGATAAAGGAAATCATTAGAGCCAAAAAACAATCCTTCAGAAAGTGGCGAAGAGAACCAACTGAAAGTAACAGGATAGATCATAAGGAATGCCAAGACAAATGCAAAGCGGAGATAAGGAGGGCAAAAAAGGACTTTGAGAAGAAATTAGCGTTGGAAGCAAAAATACATAGTAAAAATTTTTTTAGATACATTAAAAGCAGGAAACCGGCCAAAGAGTCGGTTGGGCCGCTGGACGAAAATGGTGTTAAAGGGGCGATCAAGGAGGACAAAGCCGTAGCGGAGAAATTAAATGAATTCTTTGCTTCGGTCTTCACCGAGGAGGATTTGGGGGGGACACCGGTGCCGGAAAGAATATTTGAAGCGGGGGAGTCGGAGAAACTAAACAAATTCTCTGTAACCTTGGAGGATGTAATGGGTCAGTTCAGCAAGCTGAAGAGTAGTAAATCACCGGGACCTGATGGTATTCATCCCAGAGTATTAATAGAACTAAAAAATGAACTTGCGAAGCTACTGTTAGAAATATGCAATCTGTCCCTAAAATCGAGTGTAGTACCGGAAGACTGGAGGGTAGCCAATGTTACTTCCGATTTTTAAGAAGGGTTCCAGAGGAGATCCGGGAAATTATAGACCGGTGAGTCTGACGTCGGTGCCGGGCAAGATGGTGGAGGCTATTATTAAGAATAAAATTGCAGAGCATATACAAAAACATGGACTGATGAGACAAAGTCAGCACGGATTTAGTGAAGGGAAGTCTTGCCTCACCAATCTAATGCATTTTTTTGAGGGGGTAAGCAAACATGTGGACAATGGGGAGCCGGTTGATATTGTATATCTGGATTTTCAGAAGGCGTTTGACAAAGTGCCGCACGAAAGACTCCTGAAGAAATTGCAGAGTCATGGAATCGGAGGTAGGGTATTATTATGGATTAAGAACTGGTTGAAAGATAGGAAGCAGAGAGTAGGATTGCGTGGCCAGTATTCTCAGTGGAGGAGGGTAGTTAGTGGGGTCCCGCAGGGGTCTGTGCTGGGTCCGTTGCTTTTTAATGTATTTATAAATGACCTAGAGATGGGAATAACTAGTGAGGTAATTAAATTCGCCGATGACACAAAATTATTCAGGGTCGTCAAGTCGCAGGAGGAATGTGAACGATTACAGGAGGACCTTGCGAGACTGGGAGAATGGGCGTGCAAGTGGCAGATGAAGTTCAATGTTGACAAGTGCAAAGTGATGCATGTGGGTAAGAGGAACCCGAATTATAGCTACGTCTTGCAAGGTTCCGCGTTAGGAGTTACGGATCAAGAAAGGGATCTGGGTGTCGTCGTCGATGATACACTGAAACCTTCTGCTCAGTGTGCTGCTGCGGCTAGGAAAGCGAATAGAATGTTGGGTGTTATTAGGAAGGGTATGGAGTCCAGGTGTGCGGATGTTATAATGCCGTTGTATCGCTCCATGGTGCAACCGCACCTGGAGTATTGTGTTCAGTACTGGTCTCCGTATCTCAAAAAAGATATAGTAGAATTGGAAAAGGTACAGCGAAGGGCGACGAAAATGATAGTGGGGATGGGACGACTTTCCTATGAAGAGAGGCTGAGAAGGCTAGGGCTTTTCAGCTTGGAGAAGAGACGGCTGAGGGGAGATATGATAGAAGTGTATAAAATAATGAGTGGAATGGATCGGGTGGATGTGAAGCGACTGTTCACGCTATCCAAAAATACTAGGACTAGAGGGCATGAGTTGAAGCTACAGTGTGGTAAATTTAAAACGAATCGGAGAAAATTTTTCTTCACCCAACGTGTAATTAGACTCTGGAATTCGTTGCCGGAGAACGTGGTACGGGCGGTTAGCTTGACGGAGTTTAAAAAGGGGTTAGATAGATTCCTAAAGGACAAGTCCATAGACCGCTATTAAATGGACTTGGAAAAATTCCGCATTTTTAGGTATAACTTGTCTGGAATGTTTTTACGTTTGGGGAGCGTGCCAGGTGCCCTTGACCTGGATTGGCCACTGTCGGTGACAGGATGCTGGGCTAGATGGACCTTTGGTCTTTCCCAGTATGGCACTACTTATGTACTTATGTACTTAATCTCCAATAGTAGCAACATTCTCCAATAGTAGCAACATTCCACGTAGAATCTCCAATAGTATCTATTTTATTTTTGTTACATTTGTACCCTGCGCTTTCCCACTCATGGCAGGCTCAATGCGGCTTACATGGGGCAATGGAGGGTTAAGTGACTTGCCCAGAGTCACAAGGAGCTGCTGTGCCTGAAGTGGGAATCCAACTCAGTTCCTCAGTTTCCCAGGACCAAAGTCCACCACCCTAACCACTAGGCCACTCATCAAATTATCCAAATCAGTATTTTTGAAACCTCTTTTTAGATGTTTTTCTCTGAAGTCAGTCAGAAAGACGTCTAAATCTCAAGGGAGCGCACCAGGGGCATGTTGAAAGCGGGACTTGGGCGTTCCTAAGACTTAGACGTCTTTCAGCCATAATGGAACAAAAGAAAAATGTCCAGGACTAAAACTGTTTTTATTATGAATAAGGCACAAAAAGCTGCCCCAAATAACCAGATGACCACTGGAAGGAATCAGGGATGACCTCCCCTTACTCCCCCAGTGGCCACTAACCCCATCCCATCCCCCAAAATTATGATTAAGAACATCACTTGCCAGCCTCTATGCCAGCGTGAGATGTCATACTCAGGTCCATGACAGCAGCAAACAGGTCCCTGGAGTAGTCTAGTGGTGGGTGCAGTGCACTGAAGACAGGTGGACCCAGGCCCATACCTCCCCCTACCTGTTACACTTGTGGAGGAAACTGTGAGCCCTCCAAAACTCACCAGAAACCCACTGTACTCACAAATAGGTGCCCCCTTTACCCATAAGGGCTTTGATAATGGTGTACAGTTGGGGGTAGTGGGTTTGGGGTGAGTTTTGGGGGGCTCAGCACAAAGGTAAGGGAGCAATGGTCAGATGTGCCCTATTGCTGTCCTGGGATGTCAGGGGGACCAGTCTACTAAAAATGCTGGTTCCTCCTACATCCCAATAGCTTGATTTTTGTGCATTTTGCACTTGGACGCTTTTTTTTTTTTAAATGCCCCCCCCCCCCCCAAAAAAAAAAAGAACATCCATAGATTTCAGAGCACGGGGGCTTCCCCAAGAAGGCTCATTGGTGGATATTGCATTGAACAATTTCTTTTGATGAGGGTACAGATTACTACTACTTATCATTTCTATAGCGCTACTAGACGTACGCAGCGTTGTACACTGACCATGAAGAGACAGTCCCTGCTTGACAGAGCTTACAATCTAATTAGGACAGACAAACAGGACAAGTAAGAGAAAAGGGAATATTAAAGTGAGGATGATAAAATAAGGGTTAGGAGTTAAAAGCAGCATCAAAAAGGTAGGCTTTTAGCTTAGATTTGAAGACAGTCAGAGATGGAGCTTGACGTACCGGCTCAGGAAGTCTATTCCAGGCATATGGTGCAGCGAGATAAAAGGAGCGGAGTCTGGAGTTAGAGGTGGAGGAGAAGGGTGCAGATAAGAGAGATTTACCCAGTGAACGGAGTTCCCGGGGAGGAATGTAGGGAGAGTGGAGAGGTACTGAGGAGCTGCAGATAGTGATGATCCTTCAGAGGAGCTTAGAGAGCTAACTTATTCTTTAAGTACTCTGGCCCATCTTCTCTGAGGACCTTGAAAATCAAACAGTTTTAAAATTTAGCCCTGTAGCCAGTGCAGCTTTTGCAGGAAGGCTGTGATGTGGTCACGCCATGTGCAGCCTTCTGTCAGTCATGCTAATTCAGAATGCTGCAGCAGGACTGAAGGCTGCAAGTGGCAAGACCACATCACACCCTTCCTGCAAAAGCTACCTTACAGGGCTCAATTCTATAACATGGGCAGCCGAGACACCTCGGATTACAAATTCACAAACAGTACAGGAAATACAATAATTACACGTACACAGTATTTCATATGGCATAACACGGCCGCAGCTTTATTTGGATACAAAACATCTCGACCATGGGTATACCCAAGCCTATCCAGCCTCAGGCTCATTGTCCAACCCAGTCCACCGTCATAGCAAGACTGACCAATCGTCACCTGAGCTCCCCGCCGTCGAGCAAGGGAGCTCAACCGTAAGCGCAGCTGCCCCAGCTGCCTAGCTTACACCATCAGGCTTGGGTACCCCGCCACTCGGCCGGGGTAGCACAGCTTGCCCCGGGCCCCCCACACCAAAAGCTGCGGCCTGTTGTGCCAACATTACCTCCTCTATCACGTTCTGGAGATCATTGTTAAACAAGTCATTTCCAATGTCAGATAGGTGCGTACCATCTTTCCAGAATAATCCTTCGCACATTTCATCAGCCCAAGTGTGTGTGATCTGCTATCCGCCTCTGGCCATCACCCCCGCTGCTATTTGCCTGTTCACTTTCTTTCTGGGCCTCCCCCAAAGCTTCCTGTTTCTGTGCCGCCATCGAGGGATTATGTCGGACCATACTATGTGTGTAGTGGGAAAAAGTTGAGAAATTAGTAACAAATTCCGCTCTGCTGCGCGTACTATGTCAATGCAGGGGAGTGTTCCGATGTCGTTTCCTCCCAGGTGAATTATAATGGCTATGGGGGTGGCTAAGATGTCTGCTTGGCGGCGAAGTAATGGGACCAGCTGGGGCCATTTCATGCCTGGCACACCTGTCCAATGTATCCTCAGACCTCTTGTAGCCATGCCTAAATGGGAGCCACCTGGTCTTGTCTCCGCTCTGCGTGCGGCCCACTTAATGAACGAGTGGCCAACGATCCACACGGTTGGAGACCCTGCAATATAGAATGATGTGTATATTACATAGTACGCAAAGGGTCCTGATTGCCGAGCGATTTGTCCCTGATGTATCCCCTGTAAGCCTCAGATCGCCATCTGCCTAATTTTTTGATGGATGGTGGTGGGAAACCTAGAGCTGTCGCACATGTGGCGTCTCCTATCCTGAAGGAATGTGTTCCAAATCCCTTTGGGTCGCGTCCTGCCTTTTCAAGGCATCTGCGCAATACCGCGGAGAATTGGAATAGGGTAAGAGGGGATCTATCCAGGTGCACTAGGAAAGCTTCGCAACCTGAGGGCCTCAGTGATAGGTACTTCCTGACATTCTCTACGGGACACATTTGTAAGGAATCTACCTGAGTTAATGTGACTGTCTGTCCCTTGCCCAGTTAGTCCGTCTTGGATCTGTGGATTACAATCCGTAGAGTATTGTCTGACAACTTGACCCCGCTTAGCTGGAGGCCCGCTCTTACAGTGTTTTTCTTGGATGGAGCCACCAACTCACATAACCTCATTGCCCCGAAGAAGGCCAATGTAAATGCTGCTCGGAAAAGCCGAGTCTCGAATTCTGATATGCACAAGGATTCCAGTGCATGCCAGATTTCCAGCAACAAATCGTGTGTGATTGGTAGTCTCCAGTCCGGTCTAGCGCCGCGTTCGCGCCGCCAGCCTTCCAATAGTTTTTTGACTATGAACCTGTTTTTTGGGTCACCCCATCCCGCAATTGTTGTGAAGAATGAGAATGCGGTCAGCTGCCTAGATACAGAGCTGTGGGACCCTCCATTCTGTTTCGCATGTATTATGTAGTCCGCAATCACGTTGTCTGATACTGGGCCTTCTTGCCATCCCTGCGTATACAGGAAGGAACAGACTCTCCGGTAGGCCGCTGTGTAAGTTGCCCATGTTCGCGGGGCCAGAGATTGTTTCAGCAATTGCCAGGCCTCGGGGTTCCGAATCTCCATAGGTAGCTGGGCACCGGTTCCCCCTCCACCGCTGCTTGTGGTGCCAGTTTCCGGAATTCTTCCCACTTTGAACGAGAAAGAGCATCAGCAATTGGGTTGCGAGCGCCAGGAACATGCTTCACGCGCAACAAGATATTGTTAACTATGTACAGCATGACTAGCTCACGCGCCAAGTCCACTACCCGCGAACATCGCGCCGTTTGCCTATTTATTATGTCTACCACTGCCCTGTTATCCGACCAAAAAACTACTCTTTTGTTGCTTAATCTAAAAGAGGCTGTCCGAGCTCCAACTCGGGGTTTTTAAACCCCGCTCTCTCTCCTCCCATGCCAGCGGGGTGCCACCATTTGCGGCGGGAACGCGCCCACTCCGCTTCCTGGCACCCTGCTGGCATTAACGCGCATGCCCCTCGGTGCACGGCGCCAGGTTAGCTACGGCTCCGTGCACCTCTGGGGCACTGCGCCTATCTTTTAACAGAGGCATTCTAAAACACATGCTCAATCCCACCTGGAGACACTGTGATGTAGATTCCATCCTCCTTTGGGATGATAAAAGCTTTATTTTTGTTGCTAGATACTACTTACCACAAAGGTAAATTAGTCGCCTTGCTTTCTAACTCCTCTTACTCTCTTACCTATCTATATGTTCCATCCTTGCTTTACCCTACACTGTCAATTAAAATGTTCTATTACATCTTGCGTTGACATTGTAAGTAGTATGCCATCTCTCTTTCTATACATATACCAGATGGTGATAGGACATTCATCTCACAGCATGTGAATATTGATCATTAATTATTAACCCAGGACCTCAACGCTACCAAGCTTGGCTATTCAATATAGAATACTTGCTTCTTAGTTTTTAAGAGCGCCACCACATTATCATTGGAGCCATGTACCTATCATCGGTCCTTATTCTTTTATTGTGACGGGAGCACTGAGCGTTGGTAGCGTTGAGGTCCTGGGTTAATAATTAACGATCAATATTCACATGCTGTGAGACGAATGTGTAGAAAGAGAGAGAGTTAACCAGTGGTCTCCAATAGATTTTGAACAATCAAAAGTAGGATACCATGCTATACTTTGCATTGTTATTTGAATATTTTTACTGCTGTAATTGTCTATTGCTTATGTTTGTTTGATTTATTCTTACTGTACACCGCCTTGAGTGAATTCTTTCAAAAAGGTGGTAAATAAATCCTAATAAATAAATACATTTTATAGCATTGAACTGAGGGTCAGATAAAGAAAGAATTTATTGTTGACAGGAATTATCAGATGCTTGTTGTATTAGTGCTGTTCTCAGTTGAATTTATGTATTGCATATTTTCTATAATAATAATAAACAGATTTAAACATAGGATTAAACTGTTTCAATTTTCTTTAGTTAGGATGTACTGCTGCAGTGGCGTAGCAAGGGCGGGGCGGTGGGGGCGGTCTACCCCGGGTGTCAACGGGTGCGGGGGTGCTCCGCTCCGTCCATCCACACCCCCCCTTGGCATGGAACTGCCTTCCACCCCCCCCCCCCCCGACGCAGTCCCCACCTGCCAACCAGGTTCCAGCTCCGTCCACCCCCAGAGTGGCACCGCCCCTCCACGCAGTCCCCACCTGCCAACCAGGTTCCAGCTCCGTCCACCCCAGCGTGGCGCCCCCCCCCCAACGCAGTCCCCACCTGCCATCCAGGTTCCAGCTCCGCCCACCCCAGCGTGGCGCCTCGCATCTGCAGCGCTGCTGTAAAAAGAAGAAAATCGCCTCGTCGTCGGCCCTTCCCTCACTGTGTCCCGCCCTCTGACATAACTTCCTATTTCCTCGAGGGCGGGACACAGTGAGGGAAGGGCCGACGATGAGGCAATTTTCTTCTTTTTACAGCAGCACTGCAGATGCGAGGTGCCACGCTGGGGTGGACAGAGCTGGAACCTGGTTGGCAGGTGGGGACTGCGTCGGGGGGGGGGCTGGACGGAGCCACTCTGGGGTGGGCGGAGCTGGAACTTGAAAGGCAAGTGGGGACTGTGTGGGGTGGGGGTACAGTGCCGTGTTGCCCTGCACCCGGGGTGGGGAGGGAGGTGGGGGGAGCAGTGGCGATCCACCCTGGGTGCAGGGCAACACGGCACTGTACCCCCACCCCACTCAGTCCCACACAGTCCCACGGAATGCCACTGTACTGCTGATCTCCTTCTTCTCCCTTACATTTCCCTCCTTTTCTCTTTTCATCGCTCATCTTTCTTCCTTCCCCCTCCCCTGGGCTTTCCCTTCCTCATCCCCTCCTGTGCCTCTGCTTCACTTCTTCCTTTCTGCCCTTGTTCCTCCTCTTCTCCTCATCTTCCTGTTCTCCTCCCCCTCCTCCTTTTTTATTCTCTCTCTGTGGTCCCTTTTATTAAAGGGTGTTAAGTCCTAAAACACAGTTGCAGCATTTGGCCTGTTAGCAGGTGCTAAGGCATACATTAGGTGTGTTTTGAAGGTATATTTGAGGGGGCTTGGCATGGGCAGAGAATGGGCAGGAAAACATTAACCAGTTCGTGCATTCGGATTACTGCTGGTAACTGGCTAACATGGAGTTAATGCAGCAGCACAGGAGGCGGTAAATACTCCCGCATTAAGAAAAATATTAGTTACTAGAAAATATAAAAAGAAAATGATCAAAAATAGTAAATCGGGCTTCAGCGCTCACTAAAACCCCACATTACATGCACTAAGCCTAGATTCTAGTACAAGAGTCCCACGTTCCTTCCCCTCTTTTGCCTCCTCTCTTTCCTGATTCTTTCCTTTTTTACCTCCTTCCTTCTCTTCCCTTCCCCCTCCCCATTCCCTTGATCTTACATAAGAACATAAGAGTAGCCATACTGAGTCAGACCAATGGTCCATCTAGCCCAGTATCCTACTTCCAACAGGGACCAATCCAGGTCACAAGTACCTGGCAGAAACCCAATCATTAGCAACATTCCATGTAGAACCCCAAAGAATAGCAACATTCTGGAATCCTAAACAGTAACAATTCCATGCAGAATTCGAAAGAGTGGCAATATGTAGCAATTCAGATCGGAAATAAGCAAATCTGAAGAAGGGCAACCTTCGAAAGCTAATCAAGAAATGTATTACGTTATGTCCAATAAAAAAGGTATCATCTTATTTTCTTTTCCATGTTTTATTTTGTTTGATTTCTATTGATAAGGTTTTGTAGAAGTTTGGCCAGCCTTGGTGTAATGCCACCTAAGGCTCCCAGAACAATAGGGTAACTGGACATAGCTTGTTCCAGAGTCCTCGGAAACCAAACTCCAAAAAAAGGGGGGGGGGGGGGAAATGCTATGCAAAGAGCACCTTGAGAATGAAGTAGGTGGTGGACCCAAATAACTTCCAGCAGCCAGGAATAAGCAATCGCTATTTCATTGACAAAGTACCCAAATTTTTGAAAGACCCGACACAGGCCTTGTTCCAGTGGAAAACGGTCTGTTAGCTATAATCGAGAGTGGGAACAAGCAAATCCAGTGGATAAGAGGATCACAGCAAGATATTAAGAATAAAACAGCTTCTTGTGCCAAATGAGCCCAGTCCACTTGCCTCCCTCACCTTCCTGGCCACGGCACCTTCCAGTCAATGCAGGCCTCACCCAGCCCATATCTCCAGCTGTCTTACCTAGTTCCTTCATGCCTCCCTCACCCACATCTCACACTCTATTACTTCCCGCAAAGAACATACTAACCCCTCTGTTTGCAAAGCCACGCAGCAATGCTGACACAGCCCATTCAAAGTAAGTGGGCTGTGTCGATATTACCATACCGGCATAGGCGCCGACTCCATGGGTGCTCGAGCACACCCAATATTTCACCCACCGGAAGTTCGTTCCCTGCCTCCTCCCATCGAGTTCCAGGCTCCCTCCCTCCAAATTTTAAAAGTCATCTATTTTACCTCGTCGGGGTTAGAGCGGCAGCAGCGGTAAAAAGCATGCAGGCTCGGCTCGGTGCTTAGTTCAGTTTTCCCTTCTCTCTCTCTCTCAGCTCTGTTTCCTGTTTCCGCAAGCCTATGAACGGCTTAGAGTTAAAAGCACATTCGAATAAATCAAGTGGCACAATTAATTAGCAATCCATTTCTCACGTTCCGGCACTGCAATTTCTAGAGAATTGATATAGAAGGTCCTTCTACTAAGCTGTGATAAGCCCTAGGGCTTAGCCAGTGGTTCTGCGCTACGTCTAAGATTAACGCACGCAAATCAGTTTCATTTTTATGGCAGAGTGGCATGTTGGGGAAGAGTGGGCATGGCAGCACTGATCAGTTAGTGCATCGCTAATGGATTACCCAAGATTGGTGCATGAGTTAGCGCCCACATGCTAATTTGTTTTAAAGGCAACACATGGCTATTAACTTTAAAAATGGGAAATTGGCTATTATACTGTTGTGGCAGAATGCGGCCACAGTGCGCGGGACAAGGGCACGCTGAGGCCACCTTTTCTTACACCTTTGTAAAAGGACCCCCAATTAGATATTTTAGCTCCCCAGATATAATTCTTATATTTTTATTTTATACATCTATAGGGGGGGGGGTTCCATTTCTTTCTCATATTTTAAATTTACAGGACTTTTTGGATTCCACCCCTTCTCTCTCCCTCCCCCCCCCCCACCTTTATTGTCCTCCTTCTCATATATCAGCCCCTCCCCTTCCCGTCCCCTTTCCATCGTCTTTTACCCCACCCCCCATTTACAATTGTTTTCCCCAAAATCCAATATTTAACCCTGCCTCCTCCTTTCCCTGTTTCTTCTTTTTCTTTGTCGCTTCCCTCCATCCCCTCCCTCTCTCCCCTTCCTTTCTTCTATTCCCTATCAACTCCTTTCTTCTTCCTTTAGTAGCTTCTGAGTCTCAGAAGGCCCTTCAAACTCTACCATTACCCATGACCGAACACCTCAAGCTTGCAGTTCACCTCTGAGCTCAGAGACAATTAAACTAACCTCGTCTCCAAAGTTCTAAAGTAGGGAGAGGAAAGAAAGCTAAAAGGATTTTTAAGACCTAGTAACCAGACAGATGGTAAGTACAAGTTACTAGTTGTTTATTTAAACCCAATTTGGGGTATAGAAAATGTGGTGGTGTTAACACATTAGGTTCTTTTGCTGCATAAACTTACATTTAAACATAAACTAACAACAGAAATTTCACTAACAGGTGCAGTTGTATTGCTTAAGAACAACAGCGAAACCATCAGATAAGTATTAACCAAATTATCTTATTTGCTGTCTCTTAATCTGTAGTGATGGCTTTCCTTTATAGTGTATGTCTCAAGAATTGATTCTTTTTGAACTAATTTATGCAGTGGTGTTCCTAGCCTGGATGGCACCCGGGGCGGATCACCGATGTGCCCCCCCCCTGGGTGCAGCGCACCCCCCCCCTGGTGAAATGACACCCCTCCCCAGGTGCACGCTGCTGGGGGGGTGCCGCAGCGCGCGCCTGTCAGCTCCAAAAAGTTCGCTAACTTCGCTTGTTCGCTGAAGCTCCCTCTGCCCCGGCACAGGAAGTAACCTGTTCCGGGGCAGAGGGAGCTGCAGCGAACGAGTGAAGATAGCGAACTCGGAGCCAGGCGCACGCCGCGGCAACCCCCAACGGCGTGCACCCGGGGTGGACTGCCCCCACCGCCCCCCCCCCCCTTGCTACACCACTGAATTTATGTCTTTCAGGTGTGAACACCCAGATCCAGTCTCTAGAACAGGTAAGTCAGATTAAACTCAGTGACCTTTCAGTGTCCTTTCTTCGGTTGTGCATGGGAGTGCAGACTTATCTTTGGTCTTTCTTCTCCTTGCTTGTATGTTGGAGCTCAGGTTCTTGTCTTCCGGTTCAGGAACCTACTGTCTCACATTTAAAAAAAAAATCAACAACAAAAAAAAAACGTTCCTTCCTGACTAACAACAGGAACAGCCCTAGCTGGGATTCAGGGATATTTGTGGCTTTCTAACTAACAAAATAAATAATAATAATTTTGTAACTTTAACTAGCTTTTCTATTCTTTTACTGAGTTCCCTAACTAAGGAAGGGCACTCTTCATTGGATCCTGTAGTCACACTGACCACAGCAACTCAGTCTCTCCAAAATCATGCAACCTTCCTCACTAGCACAGCAGCATACCATGCAGAGCACAAATACTGCCAGCCTAACCTTAAGCTTTAGAGACCAGTTTTCCCAGTGACTTAACTGGGATTAATCCACTTGCACAAATTTGTTTTACACAATCTCTCTACCTCAGTCTTAACTGCAAACTTTTAAACAGCACACAAACAAACAAAAGAAAAATCAGTTTTAGTTCTTTTTTTTCTGCTCAAATTCAATACCTTTCTCCTCCAGCTCACTTCACCTGCACTCAGTGCTCAAACACTTGCAGAAAAACTTTCTGCCTCAGAATTTCTGTCATGCAGCAGGGGCGTACCAAGGGCGGCGCGGTGGGGGTGGTCCGCCCCGGGTGCACGCTGCTGGAGGGGTGCAGAGAGCAGCCGCGCGCCTGTCGGCTCCGCTGGTTCCCTGCTCCCTCTGCCCTGGAACAGGTTACTTCCTGTTCTGGGGCAGAGGGAGCCAGCGGAGCCGAGAGCCGCGCGGCTGCTCCCAACACCCCTCCAGCAGTGTGTGTTGATGCTAGGTATGCTGATGCGTCGGTGGAGGGGGTGTTGATGCTGTGGGGGGGTCATGCTGCACCCGGGGGGGGGGGGTGCAGCAGCAATCCGCCCCAGGTGGCAGCCGACCTAGGAACGCCACTGTCATGCAGTCAGAACTCCCATACACACATCTTCACTCTTCGGTGACTTCAGCCCCTCTCCCCACTTCCTGGGAGACTGTGACTCTGAGTCACCAGCTGACCTCTGCCAGCCAAGGTTTCAGCTGCCTCATGGACCCTAATTAGCATTTTTTTTTCACAATCTCCATAGAACATAATAGAAAAGCTACATTTCTAGAAAAAAAAATCCCATAAAATTTCTATACAAAATATCTTACAACCATTGGTGCCATTGAACTACACACACAGTGCATTTTTTATAAATGTAAACACCGATCTGAACACATTTACAGATTTTTATCATAAATCTTTATCAAAACTTCTATAAAACTAGAGATGTTCACTCTAATTAAATTCTGCTTCACCCCACACACACATGCCCGAGTGATGCCCAGTCAAAAAGACCAAATCCAAAGTTCAGAGCTTTGGGGCCAGTCGCAGACAGCGCAGCTCCACGTAGGAAGCCCTGGACCACTTCCGGAGCCACAGCACTGGCCACCAATAATCACTGGAAGCCTGGAGCCTCCCCCGGAACCCATGTAAAAATGAAAAAATAAAATAAATATAACCCACCGGGTTACACTTTCTATCTTTTTCCCTCTTTTTTAATCTCCTTCTTTTCCTCTTTTTTCCTTTGTGGTTGTCTATTAATTAAAAGGCCATTTTTGTAACAACCAACATTTGTTTTCATGTTTAGCCCAGTCTACCAATAATGACCAGAACTTGTTACAAAAATTACAATCATAATACAATTACAAGAAATAACAATAAAGCAAAATGTCAAACATAGAGACGATATAATATATGCAATTATAAAATATGTCATGAATTCCATCCCATACAGTGAACAAAAATGTACCTAAACAAATCCAAGCAGTAAAACAGGCCATGTAGTGGGATGTTTTCAGATTTATATTCTTATTCATCTGATTTTACTTCTGATTTTAGGATGTTATACATTGATTTTATCCTTTTGACATACCTTTATAGCTTTATGAGAGATATCCAGTACAGTCTTAATTCTCCTTACTGGCTGTATACCATCAGGTTTTGATGTGTGGATGTGGGGGAGAGGCTCAGCAGGCAGCCTGGGAAGGAAGCTGAACCCCAAGGGAAAGGTAGTGCAGGAGTCTGTTTCTCTCCAGGTGGGAAAGATATTACCCTAATCCACTCTGGCAGCTCCAGGAAAGGGGTGTGGCTGGAAATACTCCAGGAAAGCAAAGGGGCAATGTAAAGAGGACATACCAGAAAGAGAGACCCTGGGTTAGGCAGAGACCCAAAAGGAAGTTCCAGGAAGGGAGAAGCCTTATGCTGGTGGCTAAAAGGGGTTGGATCTGCCTTGGTTGTGAAAAGGGAAGTTTTGTTTGGAACTGCTGTTGGTTGTAAAGAAGGGAGCATTGATATAACCCAGCTAACAGCTTTCCACTCCTAACCATGACTCTCTTACTCAACACCCTCACTTATCACCCCTACCACTGCAATTTCCCCACCCCTAGCTGTCTGTTCGTCTGTCCAGTTTAGATTGTAAGCTCTGTTGAGCAGGGACTGTCTTTTCATGTTCATTTGTACAGCGCTGCGTAAGTCTAGTAGCGCTATAGAAATGTTTAATAGTAGTAGTAGTAGGTAAGGTAAGCTTAGTAGTAAGGGTTAGGATTAAAGTAGCTTTGTTATCTGTGGGGAAGTGAAGGAAAACTTTCTGAAGAACTTATTTTCTATCTGGAAGGTGAAGGGAGCAGCACTGTTTATGGAACCAGAATAAATGGTATCTTGTTCATTTAAACCTTGCAAGGCTTGTTTGTTTGTCTTAGGGCAGGGTGGGCTAATTCCTGAGAGGCAGCTCCACCATTGCAGAAAGTGATCTCCTCCAGGCAAGTCCTCTCCACTCTTTCAGACAGTCATTGGCACTGGTGGAAGCATTAGGACTCAGACACATGCACTACGGTGACCCCTAGTGGTGACATAAAAATATTTCTAAATCCCTAATTTTACATAATTTATATATGCAGTTTACACTATTTTTAAATGTATTATTTACAGTCTTTGTATATGTGATTCATATGTTTTGAATATTGTGTGTCGTGTTTACATTATTTACTTAAAGGTGCTTTTAGCGTGTACATGATTACACTAATGGGCATTCACACAAGTCAGAGCTCGGAGCGATTCTAGCAACCATTTAGCACATAAGTGCCAGGGAGCATCAGGATGGGCAAGTCATGGGCACACAGCTTATAGAAATTCAGGGCACACGTGGGCACCACCGCTTACAGCTGCCAATGACGTGACGTAACTTTCAGCACCTGCTTTTCGGGAACACCAGTGCTCACTTAGGCCAGGATTCTAGAATGTACTCAGCACATGGAATATGAGCTGCTTAAGTCTTGCTAGAAATTTCTAAAATTACTATTATTGATTTTAAATTGCTTTAAAATTTCTATACTTGATTTGATAAATTTGGTTTCAGAGTTATATGTATGTAACAGTGTTATATATGTCTGTTTAATGTTGGATCACTGAGGCACTACATACATCTAGTAGCACTATAGTAATGATTAGTAATAGTAGTAGAGCAGGGATTGTCTCATACATATTTAGTAAACAGCATTGCATATATGTAATAGCTATAGTAATGATTAGTAGTAGAGCAGGGACTGTCTCTTACATGTTTAGTGTATATCACTGTGTATATCTAGTAGTGCTATAGTAACGATTTATAGTAGTAATAGTAGTAGAACAGGGACTGTCTCATGCATGATTAGTATACAGTGCTGTATACATCTAGTAACGCTATAATAATAATTAGTAGTAATGTTGTAGTAGAGCAGGGACTGTCTCTTACATGTTTAGTGTATATCACTGTGTATATCTAGTAGTGCTATAGTAATGATTTATAGTAGTAATAGTAGTAGAACAGGGACTGTCTCATGCATGATTAGTATACAGTGCTGTATACATCTAGTAACGCTATAATAATGATTAGTAGTAATGTTGTAGTAGAGTAGGGACTGGCTCTTACATGTTTAGTGTACAGTGCTGTGTCCATCTAGTAGGGCTATAGTAATGATTAGTAGTAATAGTAGAGCAGAGACTGTTTCATACATATTTAGTGGATAGCGTTGCATATATGTAATAGCTCTATAGTAATGATTAGTAGTAGAGCAGGGACTGTCTTTTACATGTTTAGTGTATATCACTGTGTATATCTAGTAGTGCTATAGTAATGATTTTTAGTAGTAATAGTAGTAGAACAGGGACTGTCTCATGCATGATTAGTATACAGTGCTGTATACATCTAGTAACGCTATAATAATGATTAGTAGTAATGTTGTAGTAGAGTAGGGACTGGCTCTTACATGTTTAGTGTACAGTGCTGTGTCCATCTAGTAGGGCTATAGTAATGATTAGTAGTAATAGTAGAGCAGAGACTGTTTCATACATATTTAGTGGATAGCGTTGCATATATGTAATAGCTCTATAGTAATGATTAGTAGTAGAGCAGGGACTGTCTCTTACATGTTTAGTGTATATCACTGTGTATATCTAGTAGTGCTATAGTAACGATTTATAGTAGTAATAGTAGTAGAACAGGGACTGTCTCATGCATGATTAGTATACAGTGCTGTATACATCTAGTAACGCTATAATAATAATTAGTAGTAATGTTGTAGTAGAGCAGGGACTGTCTCTTACATGTTTAGTGTATATCACTGTGTATATCTAGTAGTGCTATAGTAATGATTTATAGTAGTAATAGTAGTAGAACAGGGACTGTCTCATGCATGATTAGTATACAGTGCTGTATACATCTAGTAACGCTATAATAATGATTAGTAGTAATGTTGTAGTAGAGTAGGGACTGGCTCTTACATGTTTAGTGTACAGTGCTGTGTCCATCTAGTAGGGCTATAGTAATGATTAGTAGTAATAGTAGAGCAGAGACTGTTTCATACATATTTAGTGGATAGCGTTGCATATATGTAATAGCTCTATAGTAATGATTAGTAGTAGAGCAGGGACTGTCTTTTACATGTTTAGTGTATATCACTGTGTATATCTAGTAGTGCTATAGTAATGATTTTTAGTAGTAATAGTAGTAGAACAGGGACTGTCTCATGCATGATTAGTATACAGTGCTGTATACATCTAGTAACGCTATAATAATGATTAGTAGTAATGTTGTAGTAGAGTAGGGACTGGCTCTTACATGTTTAGTGTACAGTGCTGTGTCCATCTAGTAGGGCTATAGTAATGATTAGTAGTAATAGTAGAGCAGAGACTGTTTCATACATATTTAGTGGATAGCGTTGCATATATGTAATAGCTCTATAGTAATGATTAGTAGTAGAGCAGGGACTGTCTTTTACATGTTTAGTGTATATCACTGTGTATATCTAGTAGTGCTATAGTAATGATTTTTAGTAGTAATAGTAGTAGAACAGGGACTGTCTCATGCATGATTAGTATACAGTGCTGTATACATCTAGTAACGCTATAATAATGATTAGTAGTAATGTTGTAGTAGAGTAGGGACTGGCTCTTACATGTTTAGTGTACAGTGCTGTGTCCATCTAGTAGGGCTATAGTAATGATTAGTAGTAATAGTAGAGCAGAGACTGTCTCATACATATTTAGTGAACAGCGTTGCATATATGTAATAGCTCTATAGTAATGATTAGTAGTAGAGCAGAGAGTGTCTCTTACATGTTTAGTGTATATCACTGTGTACGTCTAGTAGTGCTATAGTAATGATTAGTAGAGCAGGGAGTATCTCTTACATGTTTAATGAACAGTGCTGTATATGTCTAGTAGTGCTATAGAAATGTATTGGCTGCTGGAACTTATGCAGATCCCGGCTGAATATTGACTGTGACCCGCATGTATTCTGGCAAGTGACTTTAGTGTGGTCAGGCCCATCTATTGAATGACGGTGTCCACACATAGCCTGGTATTGAGTATCCAGGGCCCATTTAACCAGGCACCAGCCAATATTCAGACCAGTACCCCTCTGAACCAGGCTCTGCACCCCCTCAGACTGGCTCTGCAATAACTGGACAGTGCAGGGGGGGTAAGGCTGATTCTCAGCGGCATGGTCCAGTTCAGTGATGCTAAGTATCAGCAATGAGGCAGGAAGAAGAGATTTAACCAGGCAAGAGAATAAGACCACTTTGAGTATCGGATGGTTACTTTTTTATCTGCCTTCTTGGGGTCATGATAAATGGAGCAGGAGCATAAAGCAGTTGAAGTGTCGATGTCCTTTCACAGACTGTTTTATCCCTATACAGATGTTATATGACAATGCTGTTTGCATGCGGCAGCCTAAGAAAAAAGAAGCCTACTACGTACCTCCGTAATTTCAATGTGTTTGGTTTGGGAGAGCTGAGCTTTACAGCAACTAGAACTCGGCATAGGGTGATAAAGGGCTCATTTTTCAAAAGAGAAAAACGTCTAAATTTACAAAACTCAGATTTGAGACATTTTTCTCTGCAGTGTGTGCAAATCACAAGTAGGAGTATTAGGGGCAGGATTTCGGCATTCCCAAAACTTGGATGATTTTCTGCCATAATGGAACAAAGCAAAACTGTTGAGGGCTAAAAGACGTTTTGGTCTAGACCTGTTTCATTCACGACTAAAAAATAATTCAATTGGATGTGGAGTCAGTGAAATCAAACAATCAAAATAAAAAAAAATGACCCACTGTAATTTCAAAAATATGTGTAAAAACAACAAAAATATACATGGAAGGAAGGAAAAAGCCTCAAAGAGCTCCAGATCAAGCGGTCTACAGAGCTAAAGACGATCACAATGACCTGTTCTTCGTCACTGGCATAAAAAAACCTTCCCATCTGTAAAGAGTTACTGTATAAATTAAATCGAACTGTCCATGAGCAGCTTATTACAGCCCTTCAATGTGATACACATTGTACAATGCTTGTATTAACTGCTGTGTAACTCTAACACGGCAGAGAATCCAAAAACTTCAAAGTTAATACTTAGCTCAAGAAGCTTGACAAGTCATGTCTTCTGAAATCGTGTCTCTTGTATTCAATCAGTCCCCCAGACTCCTGCTTCAGGGTCTTGTAAGTTGGGGTAAAAATAGATGGAATCTCATCCAGTAACTGCTGTCCAATGGCAATCACGACTAATTCACAAAAAGGTGCCCTAAATAACCACTGGAGGGCAAGGGCGTAGCCAGACACCCAATATTGGGTGGGCCTGGGCCCAAGATAGGTGGGCAGAAGAACTGTGCCTTGTCCCACAAGTGATTTGGTCTCTCCCTCTCTCGCCTGCATGCCATATGGTCTCTCAAACATCCCCTCCCCCACATACCTTTTAAATAGCAGATTTTCACCAGCAGCAACTAATACACCCTGCTCATGTTGGCCTCACAGCCTTCTCTCTGATACAACTTCCTGTTTCCACCTAGGCAAGGAATACATCAGAGGGAAGGCTGTGGGGCCCAGTCGCTGCTCACTGCAGGTGAAGATCTGCTATTTACAAGGTCTGCAGGAGGGACAGTTGTTGGGAGTTTTCAGCTGGTGGGGCTTGGGGATCCCTGCCAGGCATATCATAGGTATGCTGCTACTAGGTGGGCCTTGAGCCCAAAGTGGGTGGGCCCGGGCCCACCCTTCGCTATGCCACAGCTGGAGGGATTAAGGCAAGACCTCCTTACTTCTCCAGTGGTCACTATGACACCCCCCCCCCCCCCCCCCATGGATGTGAAAGAAACAATACATACCAAGTAGCCTAGTGGTCAATGCAGTGCACTGTAGAGAAGGAGACCCAGATCCATATCCTTCTGTAACCGGTACACTTGTGGTGGAAAGTGTCAGCCCCTCCCCCAAAACCTATTGTACCCACATACAGGTGATACCTGCAAACATAAGGGTTATTGTAGTGGTGTCTAGTTGGGTGCAATAACCCCCCTTCCTTTTAAAAGCTGTGAGGCTTTGTAAAAGGGGGATAAGTTTCTGGTGGGTTTTGTAGGGCTCACCATAAGGGTGAGATGTGTACCTGGGACCTTGTATGTGAAGTCCACTGCAGCGCCCCCTAAGGTGCCCCACTGTTCTGCTGGGAAGTCTGGGTGGCCAGTCTACAAAGAATGCTGATCCCCTCCCCCCCCCCCCCCCCCCCATAATCCCTTGGACTTTTTTTTTTCAAAAATGATCCTAAAAGATAGACGCACCGAGCACAAAAATGTCAATATCAATATTGCTCTTATTAATCACTATTTCCCCTTAAAATAAGGGTTCAGTGCGATGTATAATTAAGAGTTATCCTAGTTAAACACAATGTAATGAGTAACATCTTCCAAAAAGATACATTTTCAGTTGCTTTCGGATCTCAAACAGTTCACTTCTATTCTGATAGGTAACGGAAGAGAATTCCAAGGTGATATTTCACAGCCGTAAAGATGGTGTTAAATATTCTAAACAAAACTGAGTTTTCAGAGGACAGAGAATAAGCTGCTTAAGCAGTCTGGAAGAAGAACCAAAAAGAGATGTAGAAATCATAGTGATTAATAATGAGACATTGAACTGTGAATAATTTGATATAGTATGCAGAACGCTTTAAATACAACATGTTCAGCAACCAGACGCCAATGCAGTGTCTTCATATAACACTAGTCTAAAGATGAGTCTCTAAGCAGATTTTTGTAATAACAAGTTTCTTGAGATTTTTAGCACCAAGCCCCCAAATACAAAACAGTCCAGTATCAAGGTGGGGTAATATCAGTGGTGTGCTGGAGCAGGCTCTCACAGGCTGCAAGAGCCGGTTGTTAGGAATTTAAGAATTTTGGGAGCCGGTTGTTAAAGTAGGGCCTTCAATGGCTGCTTTAACAACTGCGCTCCCAAAATGTGGGCTTGGGCCCCCTGCTGAATTCTTTTTTACTTGCTGGTGGGGATGCTGAGCACTGCCAGCCAAGTAAATAGACTGCTGCTGCTCCCCACTCCTTGTTTCCATCTCTGAGCAGCAGGCTGGGTCCTTCTCCAGCATGTGTGAGAAGTTTCAGCATGCTGCTCAGAGCAAGATGTTGGGAGTGGTGACAGTCCATTTATTGGCTGCCAGCAAATGTATGCCTAGCATGCATGCACGAAGGGAGGGGAGGAGAGAGAGGCAAGTGTGTTGCTCCCCCCCCCCCCCCCCCCCAGCCACCCCTGGCCCTTCCAACTGCAGAGCTGGCTACATCCGGAGAAAGAGCCTGTGTTAAAAATTTACCAGCACACACCTGGTAATATCATGTTTGAACAAGGAGCAAAGGTTTCCTTAGTGAAAAAAGTCCGTAACAACCTCAACTGACCTCAGTTTAAAAAAGGTTTTTTCTATAATGGTTGACTGAACAATAGGAAGCGCTGAATCAAGAATCACTCCGAATACCCGAGATTCCGTTTCAACTCTTAGACCTCATAGACCTACCACAAGAACACAATCGGATCAACACAAACTTACCTAAATCTCCACTACCCAAGCTGCAAAGGACTCAATACAAATCAACTTATGGATCCAATTTCTCCTGTATAAGCACACAACTGTGGAACGCCCTACCAAAAGCCGTGAAAACAACGTACGACCACCTAAACTTCCGGAATCACTAAAAACCCAACCTGTTCAAAAAGGCATACCCCATCGACCCAACTTAAGTGCCTAAACTCTGCAACCCAACGAAACCAAAGCTTGTAATAGACCCTACATAACTCTTCCTCTCTACAACTCCCCATTGTGTCCTATAACTCATGAACCTTATCCGACCACATCAACTCTTTGTATTTGTTTCTCTACCGGAGATGGCGAACGCCTCTACGGTACAATGTAAGCCACATCGAGCCTGCAAATAGGTGGGAAGATGTGGGATACAATAGTAACAAACAAACAAATAAATATTATCTGCTAATCTAATAGTGGAAGGTATGATTCCTCTGGTCTCTTAAACCATAAGATCTTGGTCTTATTGGGTTGGTTTTTTTTAATTATTTATTATAATTGGAGTTATACAATCTTATCCAAGAAGCATAAAAAGAACTAATTCAATTTTTTAAACAAACAGTCTATACTTGAGACAAAAATAAATGTCTCAGTAAAAGAAATAATCATTGTTACATCGACCTCAAAGTTGGAAATACTTAACTAGATCCTAGATAAGGTAACAAATTAAGGTAATTAAATATATTTTTTCAGAACGTTACATATTCCGGGTACATTCTCAAACTATCTTTCAGTGCCCATATGAGATTCTAAACTTTAACATTAACATTCTCAGCCTCTTTAGCTAACAAAAAATCTTCGAGTTGTTTTGGATCCATAAACTGGTAACTATTCTGAAGGTAAATAAAACGACAAATACAAGGAAATTTTAAAGTAAACGTTGCCCCCAGATTTAAAGTTCTTTGACGTAATGCCAAAAATGTCTTATTGGGGTTTAATTCTAGTTTATTTAGTGAAGCCCATTCTTGAATTCTAGATATTCCATAAGTAATTATGTTGTCCGGTAATTCAGAAATTATATGAGGAACTGGTAAAAGCAATAAAATATCATCTACATAAAACAATAGCATCTCATCCTATTTAGTTTCCCTAAAGATGACATTAAAGGAATTAACAAAACCAGAGATAAGTGAACAATTTTCTGGTTGAAAATGGCCATGTCCATATTGGAAATGCCCCTCCATGTGACTCAATTTAAGTGTCAGAGTCTGCGCCATGCCCCCACACCCTGCCTCCCCTAGGGTCAGATCCCAGAGCCTCCTGCATTGGGCTGGCTCATTGGTGTGCCATGCCCAGTCCCCAGGGCTGCCTCCACCCCAGTGCATGGTGTCATCTGCGTGGTGCCAGCAGTGCTGGTTTCCTGGCACGCGTGAGCCTCAAGACTGAAGGGCTGGAGGTGAATGTTGCAGAGGACTTCCAGAGATGACGTCAATGAAGAAATCCTTTTTAAGGGTCGGGGCACCTTCCTCGTTGCCTTTGCAATGAGCATCGCCTACGCAATGAGTCACCAGCGTTGGTGTTCCTGTTTGTACATGTCTCCAGTTCTACCCAACGTTCCTGTTTCCAGCCTAGCCACCTCAGGTCCTGGTTCTGCCAGGCCTATCTCCAAGTACTCTCTTCTGAGCCACCCACTGGCCGCCTCTGAAGAAGTGGGGGAAATTGTTGCGATGACAGAACTGCTATTACAATTGAGAAAACAGGGAGACAACGTGGCTGACCATGAGGTTATGCATAGAAAGGGAAATTCAATAATCTCAGTGACTGCATTTGCCCATCCTTCCTTTATGTGCAAAACGTATAGACTACCAGGCTCGAATGTGTCTGCAAAGCGCTTAAGCACTATTCTGTGATGGCACATGTGACGGCGAGTAAATGCAAGGGACGAATATATGAGTGGGACATGGGAGCAACATTCCATACTACCAATCCCAGGGCAAGCATTGGCTTCCCCCATGTCCATCTCAATAACAGACTATGGACTTTTCCTCCAGGAACTTGTCCAAAACGTTTTTTAAACCCAGATACACTAACTGCTGTTATCACATCTTCTGGCAATGAGTTCCAGAGCTTAACTATCTTTGATTGAAAAAAAAAATATTTCCTCCAATTAGTTTTAAAAGAATTTCTGTGTAATTTCATTGAGTGTCCCTTGGTCTTTGTACTTTTTGAATGAGTGAAAAATTGATTCACCTCCTCTCGCTCCAGACCACTCAGGACTTTATAGACCTTAATCATATCCTCCCTCAGCCATCTCTTTTCCTCATGTGGGAGCAGTTCCATCCCCTCTATCATCTTGGTCACTGTTCTTTGAACCTTTGCTAATTCCGCTATATCTTTCTTGAGATACGGCGACCAGAACTGAACACAATACTCACGGTGAGTTCTCACCATGGAGCAATACAAAGCCATTATATATTTTTGGTCTTATTTTGCATCCCTCTCTTAATAATTCCTAGCATTATTTACTGCATTACACAAAGAAAGGATCCCTCTGGAGGTCATAGAAATAATATGTCCATATATATACCAAGCTGGTGTCTGATTCATCTCTTGATTCTGTGTAATGAGGACAGGCGCTGAGCTCTTCCAAATTCCTCCATGCGCCCCGCACTGCCAAGTTCAGAAAGCAAACGATATGAAACAGGAAGGCTCTGGAGTGAGACTGATGAAAGATGAAGCTGACAGGTTCCAAAAAGGAAAGTGAATGTTTGGCTGCCAGGGCTGAACAGGACTGTCTTTGGCCTGCAGTCAGTCACAGTGTGTCTAGCAGGGCCGGGGCGCTCTCTGCACGCCTGACTGCCCGGCCTGTCAGCAGCAGGAGATCCAGAGGCCTAGAACACCCGCTGTTTCTCTACTGCAATTAGGCTTCTCTCTTTCCACATAGGCTTTTTTCTTTTTTTAACAAAGAAGATAACGTGTCCCCCCTTTGCGTTTTTCACCAGGTTTGTTTCAGGTTATTTCAGGTGCCTGTTGGATGGTAAAACAAAGATGCCGAGAAGGAGATTTTTAAGAAGGAGAAGTGAAACCTAACTCTGGCCACCTTGCTGGGCAGATTGGATAGACATTCACTATGGGGCCCTTTTACTAAGCCACTTAGGTTACCGCGTGGCCCTTGCGGTAATTTCAATTCTGGCGTGTGTCCACTACGCGCGTCTGAAAAATATTTTTTATTTTCTACCACGCGGCAGCTATGCGCGTCAAGTGGCATTTGATGTGCTTAGGTCATTACCGCCTGGTTACCATGTGAGATTTTACCGCAATGTATGCACACTCACCACGTTCCCCCCCCCCCCCCCCCCCAAGAAGGTTTAATAAACAGGAGTGGAAGTGAGCCTATCTAGTCCATTGTAAGCAAGGAAGCCAATTAGGACAGTCTGAGTTTCCCCTTCCCAGCGCAGCCGTCATCCCCGTTTACTCAAAACAAAGCAAGCAAACCTATGAGCTGCTGCTCCACATTGTCGTTTTTTTTATTGTTGGTCCATCTGTAACAAGTCTAAAGCTGCTTCAATTGGATAGGCAGTGCCTTAAAAGGTGGAAGACAAAGTTTTTTGCTTCTTTTTACTTATTTGACATTTTTAAAATTTATTTAGAGGAGTGTGGTAGCCGTGTTTAGTCCACTCTTAAGGTTATCAATAGAAATCAAACAAAATAAAAACATGGAAAGAAAATAAGATGATACCTTTTTTATTGGACATAACTTAATACATTGTCTTGATCAAGAAATCAAGAAATGTATTAAGTTATGTCCAATAAAAAAGGTATCATCTTATTTTCTTTTCATGTTTTATTTTGTTTGATTTCTATTGATAACCTTAAATTTATTTGAAAGCTTCCCATATGTATATAAATATCATGAAATAACAATTGAGTATCACTAAAACAGCTTAAAAATTATCATAGCTGGTAGAAACAACAATTTAAATTCTGTATTTTGTGCTCATTTTCTACACTAATAAATAAATAAACACACTGTATACAGTAACAGATGGCCAAATTTCAGGGAGGATATTCTGTTTCCTGATGGGGTCATCTTAAATGTTGTTGTCATCTGCCTTGGGAAGCCTGGTGTTATAAAGATGATGGAATATATTGAAAATTAATGGAAGTTGAATTAAACTCTCCTTTCATTGGGGCACATGGAATCACATCGTCATCTGTTTTGTACAACTTTACCTTTTAGATACACAAATGGAGTTAACATAGTAACATAGTAGATGACGGCAGAAAAGACCTGCACGGTCCATCTAGTCTGCCCACGATAAACTCATGTGTATACCTTACCTTGATTTGTACCTGTCTTTTTCAGGGCACAGACCCTATAAGTCTGGCCAGCAGTATTTCCCGCCTCCCAACCACCAGTCCCGCCTCCCATCACCGGCTCCGGCACAGACCCCGTATAAGTCTGCCCTCCCCCATCCTAGCCTCTCAACCAGCCAACCCCTCTTCCCCCCGCCACCCAATTTCAGCTAAGCTTCTGTGGATCCATTCTGCTGTTTGAGCATGTTTCATGGACAAGTGGTTTCTAAGTCAAAATAATAAAACTATTTTCTGCCAACAGATCTCTCTTTTGTGGAAACATAACTAAATGGGCTATAAGCCCCTAATGCAGCCCATTGGTTTTCTTATATTTTGTTCTTATGATGGCTTATACTGTGCCAAAACTGGAAATACAGTGAGACAGAATAATAGAATTCAGTAACATCCAAAACTTATTTTTATGATTTAATCATCTTTTAAAAGCAAAAACATGTTGGTTGATAAGCTTCATACAGAACAAGAAAAAACACTAAACCATCCAACATGGCACAATAAAAACTTTTACTTTTACCCCAAGACCCCTTCCCCTCCCGTACTCCCTTCCCTCCCTATAAGCCCACCTGACTGTTTCCACCTGCCAAAATAAAACAACACATGTACAGATCAGTAGACTCAAAGCATTTCATAGCAAGTAAAGTCATAAACAACACAGTTTATACATAATTGTTTAACCACTGCTTTGGTTTTGCCTTTAGGTTTTAATAAGCAATACCATAACATAGTAGATGACGGCAGAGAAAGACCTGTACGGTCCAGCCAGTCTGCCCAACAAGATAAACTCATATGTGCTGCTTTATGTATATACCTGACTTTGATTTGTATCTGCTATTATCTGCCATTTTCAGGGCACAGATCGTAGAAGTCTGCCCAGCACTAGCCCCGCCTCCCAACACCGGCTCTGCCACCCATTCTCCGCTAAGCTTCTGAGGATCCATTCCTTCTGAACAGGATTCCTTTATGTTTATGCCAGGCATTTTTGAATTCTGTTACCATTTTCATCTCCACCACCTCCCGCGGGAGGGCATTCCAAGTATCCACCACTCTCTCCGTGAAAAAATACTTCCTGACATTTTTCTTGACTCTGCCCCCCTTCAATCTCATTTCATGCCCTCTAGTTCTACCGCCTTCGCATCTCCAGAAAAAGTTCATTTGCGGATTAATACCTTTCAAATATTTGGTTTTGCCTTCGGGTTTAATAAGCAATACCATGTGTATGTAAGGTCTAGATAAACAAATGTAAACAATCTATGTTTAAGGCGTATGCCCTAAATATGTAATACTTGGTAGCAATAATTAAACCGGGATGGAATATTCACATAGCAGGCAGCCAACAGATATACTTTCCACTGAAAATAATCAACTTTGTATAAACTTGGTAACTAATACTGTGCTGCTTGCTATTTTGTATTTTGGCGGTGTATTGTTTGACTGCATAATAAAATGGCACTTTCAAATATTTTTCTGGCACGGATTTAATTAACAAAAGCTACCATAAGAGGAAGACACAGTCGTATAATTAACATTATAATTTTATTTGTATTTGGGTAATGACTGAGAAAAATGCTATTAAAAATTACATTACAAAGCATGAAGTTGACTTGACTAGTAAATAATAGTAATAAAGAATATTAAGTGCATTTTTATAATATAATATACCTCTGCATTCTTCACAACAGAAGGAGCAAGTTCCCACAAACCATCTAGGCACAGATTAAAAATAAAGCTTTCAAATGCTCCCAGGTTTCAACCTAACACATGTTAAATGTGGGATATGAATGTCATAAATAGACAGAAACTCTGAATGTTGAGCACCTGATTCTCATAACATGATGTCTGTTTTAGTGGTCCATTACCAGGAGAGAAAAAAAAATCTCTGCATGAATATAACACGTGCTAGAATGTCCCTGTAACCAGCCCCTCCAACTGACCTCTAAGATTTATAACAAATTACGACTCTACCTATGAACGTTATCCCGTTTTATGCTTCCTCTGTGTATATCCGTATGCTGCACAAGCGACATGTTTGAAAATATAAGTGAGATTAAATAAAATGCTACCACAATAAAGAACGACAACGTAGATGCAGCAGCTCATAGGTTTGCTTGCTTGTTTTGAGTATACGGTGATGACGACTGCACAGGGAAGGGAAAACTCAACTGAACCTAATTGGGTTCAGCATTTTGAAACCTAATTGGTCACTTCATCTCCTGTCTATTAAACCTCCTGGCCCCCCCCCCCACTCACACCCCAGTCATTCCAGAAGTATGAGCACTACCTTGGAGTAAGTAACACCCTTTCACCCCAGCTACTAGCATCTCTCCTATAGCAACACCACCCATCCCAATCTCCCTATAGCTACTTATATAACTCCTCCCTAGTTTCCTAGTCTCCCTAGGAAGATACCCCTCCTCATCTCACCCCCCCCCCCCCCCCCCATTCACATCCACCACACTTCACTGAACATTTATCCTCTTGCAATAGTAATATCGTCCACATATAATAACTTTTATATCCTTCTTATAATCGGTGACAGGAGCAAATCCTGAGGTACACCCGACGGTGATGACCAGTTGGCAGATAAGTCACCAGAAATTTAACACAATAAGTTCTAAGCACTCAAAAAAAAACCCTCAAACCATGACAAGACATTGCCCGTTATACCAAATCTACCCAAGATTCCCAACAGGACTACATGATCCGCCAACTCAAAAGCATTGACAGATCTATTTGCATAATAAGTGCCCCTTGTTTCATACCTTGAAGCGTTCTTATATAATCTAATAGTGAAATTAACAGTGTTTCTGTACTATAATTAATACGAAAGCCTGATTGAGTATCATGTAATAAATTGGGTCCAAATATGATACCAGTTGCTTGGTCACCAGTGCTTCCATTATTTTAACTAAATATGGAATAGATTACCACTGGTCTATAATTAGTAAGATCTCCTTTTGAGATTGAAGAATTTTTTTAATATAGGTGTCAAAACAATGTTAGAATAATTAGTGGGGAAAATGTCCATTATTGAGATGATCTTCTATTTGTGCAGCGCGGCTTATGCCTTGTAGCGCTATAGAAATGCTAATAGTAGTAGTAGTAGTAGTAGTAGTATCCAATAACAAAAAGCTCTTTTAAAATTCTTGTGGCATAGATTTCATCCGAAACGTTTTAACAGATGTCTATATAACAATGAGAATTCACAAATTTCTGTATTGTAGAATCTAAGTCTTTGATGGAAATCTTTTGAAAGTTACTTCAGATACAATCTGCTAAGCAGTTCTCAGTTGGCACCAGATAATTGTAAAAATTGTTCTTAAAATTATCATATGGATCAAATAAGGATCGAATTTTGAAAAAATGAAGCCAATTTGGTCGATGTTTGGTATAATCACCTGAATTTTCAGCAGCCTTTGTCATGTCTGTGGGAGAATTTTCAATATTAAATTGCTTTCTTATATTAGAAATGTCTCTGTTTATTAACTGCAAAATTTTTGTTCTTAGCATTAACAATTGCTTTCTTATAAGCACTTATGGCTGTTCTCCATTATTTATTGTTCTTCACCTTATTTACAAGGTGACTTATCCTTTCTCCATATTCTCTCAAGTTTTCTACAGTTACATTTCATTATTATAGGTCATTCATAAGCCATTTGTTGCCCAACTTCTTAATCTTTTTCTGATAAATTGGGGCTGTATCATTTAAAATCAATTCACAGTGTCTATTCCAGTCATTTAACCATGTCACCTGTTCTACCCTCTGCTAAAGGAATTTGTAACATGATGGATTGCCAGAATTGAATTTGATCAATCTGTGGCCTGCATGACCTTGTTGTTAAGCTCAACCTAGAAGGTATAATTTTATCTTGTGATACTGCTGGCCAATGTATAGTAAATGAGCCCTGAAAGTGATCTGTCCATATAATTTTATTCCAAACTGGATTGGAAAATATTAGACTGTAATACTAGCCCCGTCTTTGGCCGTTTCAAATCCAGGCTAAAAGCCCACCTCTTTAACACTGCTTTTGACTCCTAACCACCACTCATTTGCCCTGTACCCTTTTATCCCCACCTCTTTAATTCCCTTACCTCTTAGTTGTTCTGTCTGTTTGCCTGTCCTAGTTAGATTGTGAGCTCTTTGAGCAGGGACTGTCTTTTCATGTATGGTGTACAGCGCTGCGTATGCCTTGTAGTGCTATAGAAGTGATAAGTAGTAGTAGTAGTAGTAGTAGATCCGTCTCAGTAGTAGTAGAGTAGGTAAATAAATCAAGTTGCTGTCCTTTTTCATGTGTTGGATTAGATTGTGCTAATATGTAATCCAAACTATTCAAAAATGCCATTAGTTCACGTGGAGGGGCATAATCGAACAGGGATCACCATCTCTAGGGCAACCATCTCTAAGGACGTCCCATGAAGGGGCAGGGAAACCCGTATTATCAAAACAAGATGGGCGTCCATCTTTCGTTTCGATAATACGGTCGGGGATGCCCAAATCTCAACATTTAGGTCGACCATAGAGATGGTCAACCTAAATGTTGAGATGGTCGACTTTAGAGATGGTCATCCCCGGTTTTCGGCGCTAATGGAAACCAAGGACGCCCATCTCAAAAACGACCAAATCCAACTCATTTGGTCATGATGGGAGCCAGCATTCATAGTGCACTGGTCCCCCTCGCATGCAAGGACACCCAACCGGGCACCCTAGGAGGCACTGCAGTGGACTTCACAATTGCGTCCAGGTGCATAGCTCCCTTACCTTCGGTGCTGAGCCCCCCAACCCCCCCCCCCAAAACCCACTCCCCACAACTGTACACCACTACCATAGCCCTAAGGGGTGAAGGGGCACATTTACCAGCACAAGTGTAACAGGTGGGGGGGGGGTGGGCCTGGGTCCGCCTGCCTAAAGTGCACTGCACTCACTAAAACTGCTCCAGGGACCTGCATACTGATGTCATGGAGCTGGGTATGACATTTGAGACTCGCATAGAGGCTGGCAAAAAATATATATTTTTTTTTTAGGGTGGGAGGGAGTTTGGTGACGACTGGAGGAGTAAGGGGAGGTCAATCCCCAATTCCCTCCAGTGGTCATCTGATCAGTTTGGGCACCTTTTTGAGGCTTGGTGTCCGAAAAAAAAAGGGACAAGTAAAGTTGGCCAAATGGTATTCAGGGACCGCCCTTCTTTTTTCCATTATCTGCCGAGGACGCCCAACTCTTAATCATGCCCCAGTCCCGCCTTCGCTACGGTGCCAACGCGCCCCTGTGAACTTTGGTCATCTCCGCGACAGGAAGCAGTTGAGGACGCCCAAAATTGGCTTTCGATTATGCCAATTTGGGCGACCCTGAGAGAAGGACGTCCATCTCCCGATTTGTGTCGGAAGATGGGGCGCCCTTCTCTTTCGAAAATGCCCCTGTTAGGGCATCTTTTACTAAGACGCGCTAAACGTTAGAGACACCAATGCATTCCCTTTGGGCATCTCTAATGTTTAGCGCACCCACAATCTTAGCGTGCGCTAAAAACGTGAGCGTGCCTTAGTAAAAGACGCCCTTACATTCTTGTTAGTTGTTATTTCCAAGTGTAAATTTATATCACCTATTAGTAGATTTGGGAATAGATTTTAAAAATTACTCACAAATTCATAAAAATCATCTTTAAAATAGACTACAATTAAGGGAACCTACTGATAAGGATTCTGATATCTGACAACAAAAGATTTCTAAGGAAGAAGAATGATTACTGTATCCTAACTAAAAGAATTCTTGTATAGAATACCAATCCCCTCTCCTTTTTTTCCTTGACAGGAAGCAGATAAAATTTGTAGCCTAATGGACACAGATCATTTAAAATTGGAGTCGTCATTTGATGTTAACAGACGAATCCAGGTTGGGTCTCACTCACCAATCATTTATAATATTTGTTTTCTCCTCAAGGAACGAATATCAACATTAAAAAAACAAAATTAGATGACGGCTTTTTCTATAGGAAATTCACTTTGAATTTTCGGTGGAATACCTATATGAACGCTCTTTTTTCTGTTTCTGGTTACAACCCTCAATGACATTAGGCATATAAGATGAGGAATGCAAAAGTACACCAGTTGTCTGTCTTTTAATCAAAATCTATTAAAGGTAAAATATTAATTGGTAAAATAGGCAGCCCATAAGACCATAAGAACAATTTTTCATTAAAACAACCACAATTAAAAAATACTACAGCTATCAGCCGAAACTGAACCATTTTGGTTCAGGGTACAATCTTCTAATATTCGAATAAAACACGATTCGATAGCGCTAAACCTCTCCGATTAAAACTGCACTGGCTTCCAATCGAGGAATGCATTACCTTCAAAATCTGCTCTTTGGTCCACAAGATTGTCTACGGTGATGCCCCAGGATATATGATTGACTTATGTCGGCCTGCTTATGCGACATTGCTGCCTGGATGTCCAACCGTCACCTGAAACTGAACATGGCAAGACCAAACTCATTGTCTTTCCACCCAAACCCACTTCTCCTCTCCCTCCACTCTCTATTTCAGTCGATAACACCCTCATCCTCCCTGTCTCATCTGCCCGCAACCTCGGAGTCATCTTCGACTCCTCCCTCTCCTTCTCTGCGCATATCCAGCAGACAGCCAAGACCTGTCGCTTCTTTCTCTATAACATCAGCAAAATTTGCCCTTTCCTCTCTGAGCACACCACCTGAACTCTCATGCACTCTCTCATTACCTCTCGCCTTGACTACTGCAACCTACTTCTCACTGGCCTCCCACTTAACCATCTATCCCCCCTTCAATCCGTTCAGAACTCTGCTGCGCGCCTTCCGCCTAGACCGATATGCTCATATCACCCCTCTCCTCAAGTCACTTCACTGGCTTCCGATCAGGTACTACATACAATTCAAGCTTCTCTTATTAACTACAAATGCACCCAATCTGCAGCCCCTCACTACCTCTCTACCCTCATCTCCCCTTACGCTCCTACCCGTATCCTCCACTCACAGGACAAATCCCTCCTCTCAGTACCCTTCTCCACCACCGCCAACTCCAGACTCCGCCCTTTCTGCCTCGCCTCACCCTATGCTTGGAATAAACTCCCTGAGCCCATGTGCCAAGCCCCCTCCCTGCCCATCTTCAAAATCCTTGCTCAAAGCCTACCTGTTTCAATCTCGCTTTCGGCACCTAACCATTGTACCTCTATTCAGGAAATCTAGACTGCCCCAATTTGATTGACTGCACTTTTTTGTCCTTTAGATTGTAAGCTCCTTCGAGCAGGGACTGTCCTCTTTGTTAAATTGTACAGCGCTGCGTAACCCTGGTAGCGCTTTATAAATGTTAAGTAGTAGTAGTAGACTTGATAGATCTTCCGACCAGAAACAGAACCAGAGTGCCACGTGATGCATGTGGGTAAGAGGAACCCGAATTATAGCTACGTCTTGCAAGGTTCCGCGTTAGGAGTTACGGATCAAGAAAGGGATCTGGGTGTCGTCGTCGATGATACGCTGAAACCTTCTGCTCAGTGTGCTGCTGCGGCTAGGAAAGCGAATAGAATGTTGGGTGTTATTAGGAAGGGTATGGAGTCCAGGTGTGCGGATGTTATAATGCCGTTGTATCGCTCCATGGTGCGACCGCACCTGGAGTATTGTGTTCAGTACTGGTCTCCGTATCTCAAAAAAGATATAGTAGAATTGGAAAAGGTACAGCGAAGGGCAACGAAAATGATAGTGGGGATGGGACGACTTTCCTATGAAGAGAGGCTGAGAAGGCTAGGGCTTTTCAGCTTGGAGAAGAGACGGCTGAGGGGAGATATATAGAAGTGTATAAAATAATGAGTGGAATGGATCGGGTGGATGTGAAGCGACTGTTCACGCTATCCAAAAATACTAGGACTAGAGGGCATGAGTTGAAGCTACAGTGTGGTAAATTTAAAACGAATCGGAGAAAATTTTTCTTCACCCAACGTGTAATTAGACTCTGGAATTCGTTGCCGGAGAACGTGGTACGGGCGGTTAGCTTGACGGAGTTTAAAAAGGGGTTAGATAGATTCCTAAAGGACAAGTCCATAGACCGCTATTAATGGACTTGGAAAAATTCCGCATTTTAGGTATAACTTGTCTGGAATGTTTTTAACGTTTGGGGAGCGTGCCAGGTGCCCTTGACCTGGATTGGCCACTGTCGGTGACAGGATGCTGGGCTAGATGGACCTTTGGTCTTTCCCAGTATGGCACTACTTATGTACTTATGTACTTATGTACTTATTTGAACCTCCACTATCCAAGCTGCTTTAGATACAATCAACATATGCATCAAATTTTCTTACTTAAGTACACAAATGTGGAATGCACTAGCAAAGAGTGTGAAAACGATTCACGGCCATCAAAATTTCAGGCGATCATTAAAGACCTATCTGTTTTGCAAGGCCTATCCTACTGGCCCTACTTAGATGCCTCAACTCTGCAATGCATCAATACCTTACATTGCATTGGACATTATATATTCCTTTATTTCCTTGTCCCTTTTTGTACCTGTTTACTCTAACCTTACCTGACCCTTATTTTAAACTGTTTAACATCTACTGGACTTGGCGATCGCCCTTACGGTATTATGTAAGCCACATTGAGCCTGCTAATGGGTGGGAAAATGTGGGATACAAATGTTACAAATAAATATAAAATTTGAACTCAGTAAATCAAAAGCTTAATAAATAAGCCTCGTTTCACACGCCATGCAAAAACACAAGCTAAGATATATGTCTTTGGCTTGCACCATAGGTACCATGGTTTAAATCCCCAAGACGTCTGAGTGGGCGGAGCCGAACTCCCACGCCAAGTGCAAGTTGGAAAGGAAAGCGCAAGCGGCATTTGCTCCATGCCTAAGAGAGTAGAGAGCTTGATTACACAGTAGCGGCAGTGAAACAGCTGGTAAAACAAAGTCAATCTGAGAGGCAATGCATATCTCCAGCTGTTAGGCATACGCATGTCCATCCGCTCTATGGCTGCCATAAGCAGATATTTCCACTGATCAAAGGGACATAGTGCACACTTTCCTTATAAAATATGTGCAAATCAGGCACCTCTGGGCATCTAAATAGAGGTGCCCAGAATTTGCCCATAGGAACACCCAGATCTCGGTACCCCTGGCCTTTCAGTGGCTCCAGACAGGACAGCTTACAATAATCAATGCATAGATAGGAGAAGATTTGAATTTTTATGTGGATCAGGCCACAGTTACTTCTTGTTAATGACTTTCTGTTCACTGTATCAGGTTTTGAGTTCTCACTGTTTCGTTCTTTCTCCATCCACACCAAAGTGCACAGTCTGGACTCACTTTTCCATGCTGATTCTCCTACTGATTCTACAGTGGTAAATAAATAATCCAAATCGAAAGCCTGTCCCTGGGTCTGACCAGTACATTATTGAGTTTAAACTGGATTTTAATGAGCAGACTTCTTAGACCACAGCAGTAAATCACTTTTCAGGGAGGATTTAATATAGTTGAATTTGAAGTTTTATACTAGCAACAGGCTGGTACATTGAATAATGATTTCAACAGAGGCATGACTGACCCTTGCAAGCAGCTGCTCTCTGAAATCTTTGATTTAATGCCCCTTCTAATAAATAGACCTATGAGCAAAAAAAAAGATTATTCTTTTACTGTTCCTGTGAAATTGACTTTACACACAAAAAGTATTCAAACTGTGTCGCCTCAGGAACAGTAACACAATTCTTCCAGTGCCAGACTGCAAAAGAAAAAACCCTGCCAAAGACACTCAGGACCTGATGTTCAGCGCTACCTAACCAGCCAGGAATGGCTTCTGGCTGGTTAAACCGCACTTAGCCAGCTAAGCCCCTCCCGCCCCCCTCCCCCTTCCTACGCCACTGTGTAAGACACATTCACCATTGTGGGCATGTGGCTTAGAGAAAAATGTTAACATAAGAATACAGGAATAGCCAGACTGGGTTGGACCAATGGTCCATCTAGCGCAGTATGCTGCTTCCAACGGTGGCCATTCGGGTCGCAAGTGCCTGGCAGAAACCCAGATAGAAACCCTGCCCGTCTTTGCTTAAATCCCACCTCTTCAATGCTGCGTTCGGCACCTAACCCTTACCGTTCAGTGAATCCAGACTGCCCCAATTTGACTGCCCCTATCGGACCGACCGTTCACTTGTCTATTAGATTGTAAGCTCTTTGAGCAGGGACTGTCTCTCTTTGTTAAATTGTACAGCGCTGCGTACCCTAGTAGCGCTCTAGAAATGTTAAGTAGTAGTAGTAGTATTACATATCGCAGTGATTTAACCAGAGCTGAGATTGTGATGTCATAATGCCTCATTCCACCAATGCCTAAGAGCCAACCTCATCAGTGATGTCACATGGCTCGACTGTCCTATACTTGGCCCACTTCCCCCCTTAGTGTGAAGAGTTCAGTCTCTGGTATCCAGAGCTGAGATTGTGATGTCATAATGCCTCATTCCACCAATGCCTAAGAGCCAACCTCATCAGTGATGTCACAATGGCTTGATTGTCCTATATTTGTCTCACTCTTATCTATTAGATTGTAAGCTCTTTGAGCAGGGACTGTCTCTCTTTGTTAAATTGTACAGCGCTGCGTAACCCTAGTAGCGCTCTAGAAATGTTAAGTAGTAGTAGTATATTCAGCGTGAGATAGTAGGTTACGTCCACTGAACATTAGCACTTAGACTCTAAACCGCGTGACTTTGCTGGTTGAGCACGAAAATTTGCTTAGGTGGGTTACGTTGCCACAGCCAAAACTGAACCTGGATATTCAATGCCTGTCACCGAATATGGCCTGGCATTGAATATCCGGGGTCAATGCCACACCAGCGGCAACTAAATGTCGGTGGGTCAGAACTTATATAGCAAATTCAACATAAAAAAAAGTACTTCAGCAGTGCAAAAGAGAACAGGTCTAAAATGTAACAATGGGGATATGAAAGGGGAGGAAATGGGAGAATTAACTAAAGAAAGTGGAGAAGCTTCAGCTGACATCTGTGGGAAAAGCCTGAGCAAAAAAAAACATAAGGGGATTTCGGCGAGGCTGTTAATTAGGGCTTTTTTGGAGGAGTAGCCTAGTGGTTAGTGCAGTGGACTTTGATCCTGGGGAACTGAGTTCGATTCCCACTGCAGCTTCTTGTGACTCTGGGCAAGTCACTTAACCCTCCATTGCCCCTGGTACAAAATAAGTACCTGAATATATGTAAACCGCTTTGAATGTAGTTGCAAAAACCTCAGAAAGGCAGTATATCAAGTCCCATTTCCCTTTCCCTTATGACATCACAATATCAGAAGTGAGCCAAGTATCGGGCAATCAAGCCATTGTGACATCACTGATGAGGTTGGCTCTTATTGGTGGAATGAGTGGAGGAATAGCCTAGTGGTTAGTGAAGTGGACTTTGATCCTGGGGAACTGTATCGGGCAATCAAGCCATTGTGACATCACTGATGAGGTTGGCTCTTATTGGTGGAATGAGTGGAGGAGTAGCCTAGTGGTTAGTGCAGTGGACTTTGATCCTGGGGAACTGAGTTTGATTCCCACTGCAGCTCCTTGAGACTCTGGGCAAGTCACTTAACCCTCCATTGCCCCTGGTACAAAATAAGTACCTGAATATATGTAAACCACTTTGAATGTAGTTGCAAAAACCTCAGAAAGGCGGTATATCAAGTCCCATTTCCCTTTCCCCCTTTCCCTTATGACATCACAATATCAGAAGTGAGCCAAGTATCGGGCAATCAAGCCATTGTGACATCACTGATGAGGTTGGCTCTTATTGGTGGAATGAGTGGAGGAGTAGCCTAGTGGTTAGTGCAGTGGACTTTGATCCTGGGGAACTGTATCTGGCAATCAAGCCATTGTGACATCACTGATGAGGTTGGCTCTTATTGGTGGAATGAGTGGAGGAGTAGCCTAGTGGTTAGTGCAGTGGACTTTGATCCTGGGGAACTGAGTTCAATTCCCACTGCAGCTCCTTGTGACTCTGGGCAAGTCACTTAACCCTCCATTGCCCCTGGTACAAAATAAGTACCTGAATATATGTAAACCGCTTTGAATGTAGTTGCAAAAACCACAAAAAGGTGGTATATCAAGTCTCATTTCCCTTTCCCTAGTTGAGATCCTACATGGAATGTTGCTACTATTTGAGATTCTGTTGCTATTATTGAAGATTCTATATGGAATGTTGCTACTATTGGAGATTCTACATGGAATGTTGAAACTATTTGTAGATTCTAGATGGAATGTTGCTACTACTGAGATTCTGTTGCTACTATTTGAGATTCTGGATGGAATATTGCTAGTGGAGGAGTAGCCTAGTGGTTAGTGCAGCAGACCCTGATTCTGGAGAACTGGGTTCAATTCCCACTGCAACTCCTCCTTGGGACCCTGGGCAAGTCACTTAACCCTCCATTTCCCCTGGTACAAAATAAGTACCTGAATATATATAAACCACTTTGAATGTAGTTGCAAAAACCTCAGAAAGGCGGTATATCAAGTCCCAGTTCCCTTTCCCTATTTGAGATTCTACATGGAATGTTGCTACTATTTCAGATTCTACATGGAATGTTGCTATTCCACTAGCAACATTCCATGTAGAAGCCTGCCCTTGCAGATCAGCAACGCGGCTGCGCAGGCTTCTGTTTCTGTGAGTCTGACATCCTGCACGTACAGAAGCCTGTGCGGCCGTGTTGCTGATTTGCAAGGGCAGGCTTCTGCATGGATTGTTGCTAGTGGAGGAGTAGCCTAGTGGTTAGTGCAGTGGACTTTGATCCTGGGGAACTGGGTTCAATTCCCACTGCAGCTCCTTGTGACTCTGGGCAAGTCACTTAACCCTCCATTGCCACTGGTACAAAATAAGTACCTGAATATATGTAAACCGCTTTGAATGTAGTTGCAAAAACCACAAAAAGGTGGTATATCAAGTCTCATTTCCCTTTCCCTATTTGAGATTCTACATGGAATGTTGCTACTATTGAGATTCTGTTGCTACTATTTGAGGTTCTACATGGAATGTTGCTACTGTTTGAGCGAAACAGGGGCAGTGACGTAAGAGACGGGAGGAGCCTGCAGAGCCAGCAGCCAATGCTTCGAGGCTGCCTGCGGTGCCGCGCTTTTTTTTTTTAACATTTTTTCTCGGCGTTAGCGTAGCGTTGGCGCTCAGCTCAGTCAGCTGAGCGCTTCTTTTTGTAGCGCCGGCCCTGCTGCTCAACAGGAAAAGCAGCAGTGGCCGGCAATGGGAGCTAGGGCTGGTGGGCCTGAATCGGGTGGGCCTGAATCAGGAGAGGGAAAACGGATGGCAGGATGGGGAGAAAGAGGGAAAACGGAAGGATGGGGAGAGAAAGAGGGAAACAGACGGAAGGATGGCAGAGAGAGGGGAAACAGACGGAAGGATGGCAGAGAGAGGGAAAACAGATGGAAGGATGGGGAGAGAAAGAGGGAAACAGACTGAAGGATGGCAGAGAAAGAGGGAAAATGGAAGAATGGGGAGAGAAAGAGGGGAGATGGATGAAAGGATGCAGAGAGAAAGGGGAGAGACTGGAAGGATGTGGAGAGAGAAGGGACACTGAACAGAAAAGGGTAGAGAGATAGACACTGGTTAGGAGGGAGAGAGACATTAGATGGAAGGATCAGGAGAGAGGGTAGATGGGTGGAAGGATGGGGAGAGAAAAAGGGAAGACGCTGGATGGAAGGGTAGGGAGAAAGAGGTGACACTGGATGGAAGGATGCAGAAAGAAAGAGGGGGGACTATCGAAGGATAGGGAGAGAGAGGGGAGACGCTGGAAGGATGGGGAGAGAAAGAGGAGAGCTGCTGCATGGAAAGGGGGAGTAGTGAAAGATTGGAGAATAAGAGGAAGGGGCATGGGGAGAACAAGGGTGAGAAAAAGATGAAAAGCCATAAGTAGATGAAGGAAATTAAAGAATGGATAGTAAGAATGAATTAAATCTGGACACAGAGAGAGGCAGAATTATATTGAAGAAAGCAAAGAAAAAGGAGAGAAAAATGACAAATGGCCAGGAAACCCTGGCAGAAGAGTTAAGCGAAAACGAAGGAAAGCAGAATCTAGAGACTGGGAGCAACACAATGAGAAAAAGTAAATGGCCATACAACAAAGGTAAAGAAAATAATTTTATTTTTAATTTAGGATAAAGTAACATGGTGTTAATAAAGTTTCAGAGACCAATACTTCCTTCCTTAGGTCAGGAGAGGATACCGTAACAGCATTATACTGACCTGAGGCAGGAGGTTTTGGCCTCTGAAAGCTCACTGAAAAGGATTAGGCTATTAAATAAATTGTCTGAAATCGGATGCACTGAAAAGCAGCACTTTACCCTGTGTGACAAATGCATCTGAGTGTGACTACATTTTGCTGGGGGGGGGGGGGGGGGGGGGGGGGGGGGGGGGGGGGGGGGGGGTAGAGAGAAAATTTTGTGCCCTCCTACTTTGGGTTCAGGCCCACCCAAAATTGGCAGTCTGGCTACGCCACTGAGGTAGCATTTCAGAAAATGCTACCCTAGAGGTTCTGGACTTGAGCTTTCTACCTAGGAGCCTAAATTTGGCTTCCAGAACCTCTCTCCCACATTTTCCTATGTCATTGGTACCCACATGTACCAAGATAGGTGATGCGTGAGGTCCACCACCTTCGCACCAGGCAGGCAAGTCACCAGGCGATCCTCACGTCCACCAGCCACCCAGCTATCTATATGCCTAATGATCGAATCACCAACTACAACAGCTGTCCTAACCTTTCCCTCCTGGGCAGCACTTGGAGACATATCCTTGGTGCGAGAAATATTATCTTTTAATAATATTTCATTGGCTTGCTATTGCTTTCCCTGATTTACCTGAAACTAATGCAGCACTACTTAAGGTTATCAATAGAAATCAAACAAAATAAAACATGGAAAAGAAAATAAGATGATACCTTTTTTATTGGACATAACTTAATACATTTCTTGATTAGCTTTTGAAGGTTGCCCTTCTTCCTCAGATCGGAAATAAGCAAATGAGGTAGCAGATAGTATATATAAGAGAAACATCAAAGCATTACTTTGACTGACAGGGTGGGAGGGTGGGGGTATGCATGGGGACATCAAAGCATTTCATTGATATTCTAACAGGATGGGTGTTGGTAGGTGAGAGGAGGGTAATAAACAGAGAAATAAACAGAGAAATACAGCTTTATGTTTTATAATGAGTTAGAAAACTCAGATCCTTATTAAGTCCTGTTTGTTGGGTGTCAAAATATTCAATCATTCTTATTTCAAAGGTCTTACGTTCCTGTATTGTTTTAAAATTACCTTTTCAGTATTCTTACTGTGAAATCACTGGTGCAGTGTTCTGGTCTTGTGAAGTGTTGGCCCACAGGGGTGGGGGCCTGACTGGCACCGGCTATTTTCATGTGATGTCTGTGTAGATTGAATCTTGTCTTAAGCATCTGGCCTGTTTCTCCAATATAGCATCCTTCGTTACACTGAATGATATATACCACATTGGAAGATGAGCAAGTAAAATAGCACTATTTAAGAAAGCTCTGAGTCAGAATTAAACCCCAGCCAGCCTAGAAAAAACAGTCCATGTCTGAGCCTACTGAAGAGTTTATGACAAACTGTCTGCCTTAATGGCTTAGATACGAGTGACCTGTTTACTACAGCTCTACAGACCCTGCCATACTTGTAGTGAATGTTCCCGTGCTTTCAGCTCTGTGACCTTCACTAGCCATTTCTATAACAGGCTGTGTATTATTAGAATTATTTGTGAGTCTGTGAAAAATTGAAAAAATGATAGGCCAGATGAAAACATGTGTTTTACTGGATGTAATTCTAAAGAACTGTATATATTCATCCTATATATTTTTAATTTTTTTTTTTTTTTTGCTCACTTCAAGAGACTCTCTCCCCCCCCCCCCCCCCCACCCCTTCAGTCATAGACTTTTTAGGAGAGCACGTGGACAGCAGTTGTTTCTTGGAAGTGAAGGGTTTATTGAATTCTCTCCTTAGGTATGGTAAGTTTTTGACAGGATGAAACCTTAAACTATATTTGAATGTATAAGGAAGAACAATATTTTATGAGGATATGATGTTTGCAATAATAAAGGTGAAATAATTTCTTATTCAATCAGTTATCACAGGTTGCCTTCCTCAACAATTTAACATGATAATACAGCAAACCGTAACCAACATCTCTCGTACCCCTCTCAGAGAGAATTGACATGCTTGGAACAAATTAATGATCCCTTATGGGATTGTTTGGGCCTGTTGGTGCTGGGACTCAGAACCAAAAACCCAACGACTCACCCCCCCACAAATTCCCCAACTGATTTCTTAGCACCACCGGCTGGGCAAGTACCAAAAAACAACCATAAACAACAGAAGCTTATCAACATTTATTATATTTGTGAGTGACGTTGCCGAAGGGTTAGAAGGTAAAGTTTGCCTATTTGCAGATGATACTAAGATTTGCAACAGAGTGGACACCCGGGAGGGAGTGGAAAGCATGAAAAGGGATCTGAGGAAGCTAGAAGAATGGTCTAAGGTTTGGCAATTAAAATTCAATGCGAAGAAATGCAAAGTGATGCATTTAGGGAGTAGAAACCCACGAGAGACTTATGTGTTAGGCGGTGAGAGTCTGATAGGTACTGAGGGGGAGAGGGATCTTGGGGTGATAATATCCGAGGATCTGAAGGCGACGAAACAGTGTGACAAGGCGGTGGCCGTAGCGAGAAGGTTGCTAGGCTGTATAGAGAGAGGTGTGACCAGCAGAAGAAAGGAAGTGTTGATGCCCCTGTACAAGTCGTTGGTGAGGCCCCACCTGGAGTATTGTGTTCAGTTTTGGAGGCCGTACCTTGCGAAGGATGTTAAAAAAATGGAAGCGGTGCAAAGAAAAGCTACGAGAATGGTATGGGATATGCGTTCCAAGACGTATGAGCAGAGACTTGCTGACCTGAACATGTATACCCTGGAGAAAAGGAGGAACAGGGGTGATATGATACAGACGTTCAAATACTTGAAAGGTATTAATCCGCAAAAAAAATCTTTTCCGGAGATGGGAAGGCGGTAGAACGAGAGGACATGAAATGAGATTGAAGGGGGGCAGACTCAAAAAAGATGTCAGGAAGTATTTTTTCACGGAGAGATGAAAACGGTAACGGAATTCAAACATGCGTGGGATGTGCATAAAGGAATCCTGTGCAGTAGGAATGGATCCTCAGAAGCTTAGCCAAAATTGAGTGGCGGAGCAGGTGGGGGAAGAGAGGTTGGTGGTTGGGAGGCGAAGATAGTGGAGGGCAGACTTATACGGTCTGTGCCAGAGCCGGTGATGGGAGGCGGGACTGGTGGTTGGGAGGCGGGAAATACTGCTGGGCAGACTTGTACGGTCTGTGCCCTGAAAAAGGCAGGTACAAATCAAGGTAAGGTATACACATATGAGTTTGTCTTGTTGGGCAGACTGGATGGACCATGCAGGTCTTTTTCTGCCGTCATCTACTATGTTACTGTTACCCAAGAATATGAAAAATAAGAAATAATATAAAGTTAGGAGTAGCACATAAGAAGCAGGGTAGTGAGGGAACATAGGGGGAGCCATGGAAATGGTCGCATATCCCTTAATCTATTGAGATAGACCGAGGAAGATTTTCATCGACGACCTCTTGTTCCAGACCAGGCAGTTATATAGGCTGTACAAATCAAACACTGGGTGTCCTCAATCGATGGGTTCCAATTCCTACAATTACTAACTTTATCCAGAAACCATAATTCGAAACAACATAATGAAATAAAATAAAATCAGTGCAACTCAAAACCCACCTACGTTAAATAAGTAGTAATGTGCTCAGTTTTTTTGGTGTGTTATTGTAACCCAAAGATTTGAGAAGCTTATACACACAGTCTTCACATCATCGCACACCCTGCCTCCAACCAAGTGTTCATATATAATAGCAGATCTAGCAAATGTTAACGCTATAATAATCTGCTATTATATATGAACACTTGGTTGGAGGCAGGGTGTGCGATGATGTGAAGACTGTGTGTGTATGCTTCTCACTAGACCACCAGGGCAGTAGTAAGGGGAGTGGGTGACGGGGAGGGGGAGTGACGGGGTGTGTGACAGGGGGGAGGGGAAAATGTGTAAGGGGTCGGAGTAAGGGTGTGAAAGCGGCGGTGTGGGCGTTAAAGGGGCGGGTGGGGCGTGAACGGGGGGTGGGGCATGTGTCCTCCTTTTTGGGGGACAAAATAATGGTAACCCTACCCAATGTTAATATAAAAATAAACAAAAAGAGAGACCTTTTGACAAAGGGATTTCCAGAAACACCATATCAGGGGGTGGGGAAGGAGACAGGCTGAACTAGCCCAGGTTTCATTAACATCCTGCCTTCCTTATGGACATTGCAAGATGCAACGGGGTAAAACGAGGAGTGGCTGTCCGTCCCTGAGGACCCAGAACTGCTAGTAATTCTGTATGATGAACTTAAGCAGAAGCATTTGCAAGCCTGGAAGGACGATCCAGCATTTGTGCCACTGTCAGGAGGTTTTGCTAATGAAGACCTGCTCGCTAGGAGCAGACAGTGGCTATGTGATGATCAGACAAGTGTAACCAGATTTCTCAGCACTTACCCACTCAGTCTTGAAGGGTTAATTAGCTGGAAGAGATGCCAGTTCAGGATAATTTGGATGTAACAGAGCTCATCTTTCTTTTTCTATATAAAGCATAAACATATCAGCAAGAAATCAAAGGGGCGGAAGTTAATCAACTACTCATTCTTCTGACTCCTGGCTGCTTTCATACTTTGATAATGGAAAGATGCACAGGAGGAAGAGCCAGGGCAGATAGATAGAGAAATGGGCAGAAGGATTGAAGAGCTGATAAGAACATAAGAGTAGCCATACTGGGTCAGACCAATGGTCCATCTAGCCCAGTATCCTGCTTCCAACAGTGGCCAAGCCAGGTCACAAGTACCTGCCAGAAACCCAAATAGTAGCAACGTTCCATGGCTTCCCCCATTTCTATCTCAATTACAGACTATGGACTTTTCCTCCAGGAACTTGTCCAAACCTTTTTTAAACTCACATGTGGTAACTGCTGTTACCACATCCTCTGGCAACAAGTTCCAGAGATCAACTATTCTTTGAGTGAAAATAACTTTCCTCCTATTTGTTTTAAAAGTATTTCCATGCAATATTGTTGAGTGTCCCCTGATCTTTGTACTTTTAGAAAGAGTGAAAAATCGATTCACTTCTACCCATTCTACACCACTCAGGATTTTGTAGACCTCAATCATGTCCCCCCCCCCCCCCCCCCACCCCACCAGTCATCTCTCTTCCAAGCAGAAGAGCCCTAACCTCTTTAGACTTTCCTCCTATGAGAGGAGTTCCATCCCGTCCATCATTTTGGTCGCTCTTCTTTGAACCTTTTCTAGAGCCACTATATCTTTTTTGAGATACGGTGACTAGAATTAAACGCAGTACTCAATGTGAGGTCACATCATGAAGCAATACAGAAGCATTATAATATTCTTGGTCTTATTTACCATTCCTTTCCTAATAATTCCTAGCATTCTGTTTGCTTTTTTGGCTGTCACCACACACTGGGCAGAAGATTTCAGCGTTTGTCTACAATGACACATAAATCTTTTTCTTGGGTGCTGACTCCTAAGGTGGACTCTAGCATCAGGGGACTATCAGGCTCATTTTCGAAAGAGAAGGAGGCCCATCTTTCGACAGAAATCGGAAGATGGGCATCCTTCTCCCAGGGTTATCCAAATCGGTATAATCGAAAGCCGATTTTGGACGTCCCCAGCTGCTTTCCGTCGCAGGGACGGCCAAAGTTCAAGGGGGCATATCGGAGGCGTAGCGAAGGCGGGACTTGGCCGTGCCTAACACATGGACGTCCACGATCCATAATGGGGAAAAAAAGGACGTCCCTGAAGAGCACTTGGACAACTTTACCTGGTCCTGTTTTTCTTACGACCAAGGCACAAAAAGATGGCCGAAATGACCAGATGACCACCGAAGAGAATAGGGGATCACCTCCCCTTACTACCCCAGTGGTCACTAACCCCCTCCCATCCTCAAAAAACATCTTTAAAAATATTTTTTGCCAGCCTCAGATGTCATACTCAGCTCCATGACAGCAGTATACAGGTACCTGGAGCAGTTTTAGTGGGTGCAGTACACTTCAGGCAGGCGGACCCAGGCCCATCCCCCTCCCTACCTGTTACATTTGTGGAGGAAACAGCGAGCCCTACAAAACCCACCACAAACCCACTGTACCCACATCTAGGTGCCCCCCCTTCACCCATAAGGGCTATGGTAATGGTGTACAGTTGTAGGTAGTGGGTTTTGGGGGGCTCAGCACACAAGATAAGGGAGCTATGTTGCTGGGAGCAATTTCTGATGTCCACTGCAGTGCCCCCTAGGGTGCCCGGTGGTGTCCTGGCATGTCAGAGGGACCAGTGCACTATGAATGCTGGCTCCTCTCACAACCAAAGGGCTTGCATTTGGCCGTTTCTGAGATGGGCGTCCTTAGTTTCCATTATCGCTGAAAATCAGAAACGACCAAGTCTAGGGACAACCATCTCTGAGGATGACCTAAATTTCAAGATTTGGGCATCCCCGGCCGTATTATCGAAACGAAAGATGGACGTCCATCTTGTTTCGATAATACAAATTTCTCCGCCCCTCCATCGGGATGTTTTGCGAGGACGTCCTCAACAAAACTTGGGTGTCCCTTTCGATTATGCCCCTCTGATTCAGATTATTCTTCCCAATGTGCATCACTTTGCATTTGTCTACTACTACTATTTAGCATTTCTATAGCACTACAAGGCGTACGCAGCGCTGCACAAACATAGAAGAAAGACAGTCCCTGCTCAAAGAGCTATGTAATAAAAGTGAGCCAAGTATAGGACAATCAAGCCATTGTGACATCACTGATGAGGTTGGCTCTTATTGGTGGCCTGAGGCATTATGACATCACATTAGCAGCTCTGGTTACAAGAGACTACTACTACTACTATTTAGCATTTCTATAGCGCTACAAGGCGTACGCAGTGCTACACAAACATAGAAGAAAGACAGTCCCTGCTCAAAGAGCTTACAATCTAATAGACAAAAAATAAATTTCATCTGCCGTTTGGATGCCCAGTCTTCCACTTTCCTAAGGTTTTCCTGCCATTTTTCACAGTCTGCTTGTGTTTTGACAACTTTGAATAGTTTTGTGCCATCTACAAATGTAATCGCCTAATTTGTCATTCTAATTTCCAGATCATTAATAAATATGCTAAATAGCACTGGTCCCAGAACAGATCCCTGTGGCACTCCACTATTCACCCTCCTTCTCTGAGAAAAATTACAACTGAACCATTCCTTCTGTTTTCTGTCCAATAACCAATTCCTAATCAACAGTCAAATCCCATGACTTTTAAATTTTCTCAGGAGCCTCTCATGAGGAACTTTGTCAAAAGCTTTCTGAAAATCAACCCCCGCCAGCCAAAGCCTTCTTCAGCGCGGTCTCCCCCTGCTCTTCTTTCTTCTTGTTCTCCTGTGCATGCTGATGCTCAGCGGTTTCTGGCGCAGCCGCATTTGCTGCCTGCCCCCTGCTCTTCTTTCTTCTTGTTCCTTCTGTGCACGCTGACACTCAGTGGTCTCCGGCACAGCCGCATTCGCTCAGCGTGCACAGGAGAAGCAAGAAGAAGAAGAGCAGGGGGTAGACAGCGAACGCGGCTGCATCAGAGACCGCGCTAAAGAAGGCTTTGGCTGGCATGGGTTGGGGAACCCCACCAGCAAAGGTATTTGTAAGGGGGCGAGGCGGTGGGGGTGCAGCAGGGCAGCACTCAATATGTGCCCCCAACCACAGGCTCTGGCCCCCTCCCACCGTGAGGTCTGGCTACGCCCCTGGTGTGAACTGAGTGCCATTTCTCGAACAGCACCTGGGTGTGCGGAAGCCGTTACAGAACGCTGATGTGATGCCGCATTGTTGCACCAAGCTGTAGGCAGGACCACTTACACCAGGTCAATATCAGGCATCATTTGGAAGGCCCACGTACGCCATGCAATGCATGCACCTGCTAGTCTTTCAGAAACTGTATCTCCCATGCTACGCCTCATATGCAGCCACTTTGCAGTTAGACAGTGTCCCGTGGATTCTAGAAATGGCACCTGCACAAAAATAAATTAAATAAGGAGCCATTAACAATCAGTAACTGTCTCTTGGAGTAGAGGAGAAGCCTAGTGGTTAGTGCAGTGGACTTTGATCCTGGGGAACTGAGTTCGATTCCCACTGTAGCTCCTTATGACTCTGGGCAAGTCACTTAACCCTCCATTGCCCCTGGTACAAAATAAGTACCTGAATATATGTAAACCGCTTTGAATGTAGTTGCAAAAACCTCAGAAAGGCAGTATATCAAGTCCCATTTCCCTTTCCCTTATGACATCACAATATCAGAAGTGAGCCAAGTATTGGGCAATCAAGCCATTGTGACATCACTGATGAGGTTGGCTCTTATTGGTGGAATGAGTGGAGGAGTAGCCTAGTGGTTAGTGCAGTGGACTTAGATCCTGGGGAACTGAGTTCAATTCCCACTGTAGCTCCTTGTGACTCTGGGCAAGTCACTTAACCCTCCATTGCCCCTGGTACAAAATAAGTACCTGAATATATGTAAACCGCTTTGAATGTAGTTGCAAAACCTCAGAAAGGCAGTATATCAAGTCCCATTTCCCTTTCCCTTATGACATCACAATATCAGAAGTGAGCCAAGTATTGGGCAATCAAGCCATTGTGACATCACTGATGAGGTTGGCTCTTATTGGTGGAATGAGTGGAGGAGTAGCCTAGTGGTTTGTGCAGCAGACTTTGATCCTGGGGAACTGGGTTCGATTCCCACTGCAGCTCCTTGTGACTCTGGGCAAGTCACTTAACCCTCCATTATCCCTGGTACAAAATAAGTACCTGAATATATGTAAACCGCTTTGAATGTAGTTGCAAAAACCTCAGAAAGGCGGTATATCAAGTTCCATTTCCCTTTCCCCCTTTCCCTTAACAATCCATGATTGATGTTGATCAGCACTAATTTGGATCTAGCTGTTCATGATTCCATTAAGATCCACACCCAAATCCTCTTGCCTGCAACCATAAGGGGGTGTGGCCATGGGAGCGGCATGGACAAGTCAGGGCCACTCACAAAAGATGTGTACAATGTTACAGAGTGCTGGGGATCCCACGTGCCAGGATTTACAGCGGGTTCCACTTGGTGTAAGTAATCAATTCCTGCTCAGCTCTTTCTAGAACGGTGCAGAGCATGGATTTTTTCCAGCGCTATTTATCAAATCCAGCCCTATAGATTTCTGCACTAACTTATAGAATACCATTTGCATGCACAAGTACTGATGAAGGTGTTGCTTATGTGCACAAGACTCGTGGATCTGTTGAATGTGCCCAGTTCTAGAACTGCCCTGTATAGATGCAAGAGCAACAGCTGGATCTGAATCCCAGATGTTCTGCAGCAGAAGGAAAGCAGCAAATGCTAGTTTCACAATCTGAATTCTATCATGAGTAGCATCTGGGATCTGTAAATTAATGTTTCCTTTTTATTCAGAGAACGGTGGATGTAAAGGACAGGCCAGACTTAGGTAAACAAAGGCATTTATCAAAAGTGAAGCGAGACAGCCTGACAGAGCGTGGTAATCCCAGCCGCACTGCGTTTTCCAGGCTCTGATTGTGGGGGATTTTTTGACTCATGCTTTTAGTTTTGAAGTTGTTCTGTACAAGGAGAAGTGAATGAGACAGTGAGGTGTCACTGGGTACGAGTTGAGACATGTCAGCTTTCTTCTTGTACCCAGATATCTGACAGGTTTCCCTCTCTGTAGCTCTGAACTCATACATATTAGGCAGAAAAGGACATCCCACAGTAATTTGCTGAAATTACTGGTCAGTTTCAAAAGGATCTGGTCTCTTAACAGCTGAGCAGCTATAGACAACAGCAAAAGTTTCACTATACAGATCTCAAAATCTCTCCAGATCAAGGGTTCTTAACTCAGTCTTAACCTCTTAGTTGTTCTGTCTGTACATAAGTACATAAGTACATAAGTAGTGCCATACTGGGAAAGACCAAAGGTCCATCTAGCCCAGCATCCTGTCACCGACAGTGGCCAATCCAGGTCAAGGGCACCTGGCACGCTCCCCAAACGTAAAAACATTCCAGACAAGTTATACCTAAAAATGAGGAATTTTTCCAGTCCATTTAATAGCGGTCTATGGACTTGTCCTTTAGGAATCTATCTAACCCCTTTTTAAACTCCGTCAAGCTAACCGCCCGTACCACGTTCTCCGGCAATGAATTCCAGAGTCTAATTACACGTTGGGTGAAGAAAAATTTTCTCCGATTCGTTTTAAATTTACCACACTGTAGCTTCAACTCATGCCCTCTAGTCCTAGTATTTTTGGATAGCGTGAACAGTCGCTTCACATCCACCCGATCCATTCCACTCATTATTTTATACACTTCTATCATATCTCCCCTCAGCCGTCTCTTCTCCAAGCTGAAAAGCCCTAGCCTTCTCAGCCTCTCTTCATAGGAAAGTCGTCCCATCCCCACTATCATTTTCGTCGCCCTTCGCTGTACCTTTTCCAATTCTACTATATCTTTTTTGAGATACGGAGACCAGTACTGAACACAATACTCCAGGTGCGGTCGCACCATGGAGCGATACAACGGCATTATAACATCCGCACACCTGGACTCCATACCCTTCTTAATAACACCCAACATTCTATTCGCTTTCCTAGCTGCAGCAGCACACTGAGCAGAAGGTTTCAGCGTATCATCGACGACGACACCCAGATCCCTTTCTTGATCCGTAACTCCTAACGCGGAACCTTGCAAGACGTAGCTATAATTCGGGTTCCTCTTACCCACATGCATCACTTTGCACTTGTCAACATTGAACTTCATCTGCCACTTGCACGCCCATTCTCCCAGTCTCGCAAGGTCCTCCTGTAATCGTTCACATTCCTCCTGCGACTTGACGACCCTGAATAATTTTGTGTCATCGGCGAATTTAATTACCTCACTAGTTATTCCCATCTCTAGGTCATTTATAAATACATTAAAAAGCAACGGACCCAGCACAGACCCCTGCGGGACCCCACTAACTACCCTCCTCCACTGAGAATACTGGCCACGCAATCCTACTCTCTGCTTCCTATCTTTCAACCAGTTCTTAATCCATAATAATACCCTACCTCCGATTCCATGACTCTGCAATTTCTTCAGGAGTCTTTCGTGCGGCACTTTGTCAAACGCCTTCTGAAAATCCAGATATACAATATCAACCGGCTCCCCATTGTCCACATGTTTGCTTACCCCCTCAAAAAAATGCATTAGATTGGTGAGGCAAGACTTCCCTTCACTAAATCCGTGCTGACTTTGTCTCATCAGTCCATGTTTTTGTATATGCTCTGCAATTTATTCTTAATAATAGCCTCCACCATCTTGCCCGGCACCGACGTCAGACTCACCGGTCTATAATTTCCCGGATCTCCTCTGGAACCTTTCTTAAAAATCGGAGTAACATTGGCTACCCTCCAGTCTTCCGGTATTACACTCGATTTTAGGGACAGATTGCATATTTCTAACAGTAGCTCCGCAAGTTCATTTTTTAGTTCTATTAATACTCTGGGATGAATACCATCAGGTCCCGGTGATTTACTACTCTTCAGCTTGCTGAACTGACCCATTACATCCTCCAAGGTTACAGAGAATTTGTTTAGTTTCTCCGACTCCCCCGCTTCAAATATTCTTTCCGGCACCGGTGTCCCCCCCAAATCCTCCTCGGTGAAGACCGAAGCAAAGAATTCATTTAATTTCTCCGCTACGGCTTTGTCCTCCTTGATCGCCCCTTTAACACCATTTTCGTCCAGCGGCCCAACCGACTCTTTGGCCGGTTTCCTGCTTTTAATGTATCTAAAAAAGTTTTTACTATGTATTTTTGCTTCCAACGCTAATTTCTTCTCAAAGTCCTTTTTTGCCCTCCTTATCTCCGCTTTGCATTTGGCTTGGCATTCCTTATGATCTATCCTGTTACTTTCAGTTGGTTCTCTTCTCCACTTTCTGAAGGATTGTTTTTTTGGCTCTAATGATTTCCTTTATCTTACTGTTTAGCCACGCCGGCTGACGTTTAGTCTTTTTTCCCTTTTTTCTAATACGTGGAATATATTTGTCCTGAACCTCCAGGATGGTGTTTTTAAACAGCATCCACGCCTGATGCAAGTTTTTTACTCTGCGAGCTGCTCCTTTCAGTCTTTTTTTCACCATTTTTCTCATTTTGTCGTAATCACCTTTTCTATAGTTAAACGCTAGCGTACTTGATTTCCTAGTTTCACTTCCTTCAATGCCAATATCAAAACCGATCATATTATGATCACTGTTATCAAGCGGCCCTCGTATCGTTACCCCCTGCACTAGATCATGAGCACCACTAAGGACTAAGTCTAGTATTTTTCCTTCTCTTGTCGGCTCCTGAACTAGCTGTTCCATGAAGCTGTCCTTGATTTCATCAAGAAATCTTATGTCCCTTGCGTGTACAGATGTTACATTACCCCAGTCTATATGCGGGTAATTGAAATCCCCCATTATTATTGTGTTGCCCAGTTTGTTTGCGTCCCTGATTTCCTTTAACATTTCCGCATCCGTCTGTTCGTCCTGGCCAGGCGGACGGTAGTACACTCCTATCACTATCCTTTTCCCCTTTGCACATGGAATTTCAATCCACAGTGATTCCAAGGAGTGTTTTGCTTCCTGCAGAATTTTCAATCTATTTGATTCAAGGCTCTCGTTAATATACAATGCTACCCCTCCACCAATCCGATTCACCCTATCACTACGATATAATTTGTACCCCGGTATGACAGTGTCCCACTGGTTATCCTCCTTCCACCAGGTCTCAGAGATGCCTATTATATCTAATTTTTCACTTAGTGCAATATATTCTAACTCCCCCATCTTATTTCTTAGGCTCCTGGCATTCGCATATTATTATGGGTATTATTATGGATTAAGAACTGGTTGAAAGATAGGAAGCAGAGAGTAGGATTGCGTGGCCAGTATTCTCAGTGGAGGAGGGTAGTTAGTGGGGTCCCGCAGGGGTCTGTGCTGGGTCCGTTGCTTTTTAATGTATTTATAAATGACCTAGAGATGGGAATAACTAGTGAGGTAATTAAATTCGCCGATGACACAAAATTATTCAGGGTCGTCAAGTCGCAGGAGGAATGTGAACGATTACAGGAGGACCTTGCGAGACTGGGAGAATGGGCGTGCAAGTGGCAGATGAAGTTCAATGTTGACAAGTGCAAAGTGATGCATGTGGGTAAGAGGAACCCGAATTATAGCTACGTCTTGCAAGGTTCCGCGTTAGGAGTTACGGATCAAGAAAGGGATCTGGGTGTCGTCGTCGATGATACGCTGAAACCTTCTGCTCAGTGTGCTGCTGCGGCTAGGAAAGCGAATAGAATGTTGGGTGTTATTAAGAAGGGTATGGAGTCCAGGTGTGCGGATGTTATAATGCCGTTGTATCGCTCCATGGTGCGACCGCACCTGGAGTATTGTGTTCAGTACTGGTCTCCGTATCTCAAAAAAGATATAGTAGAATTGGAAAAGGTACAGCGAAGGGCGACGAAAATGATAGTGGGGATGGGACGACTTTCCTATGAAGAGAGGCTGAGAAGGCTAGGGCTTTTCAGCTTGGAGAAGAGACGGCTGAGGGGAGATATGATAGAAGTGTATAAAATAATGAGTGGAATGGATCGGGTGGATGTGAAGCGACTGTTCACGCTATCCAAAAATACTAGGACTAGAGGGCATGAGTTGAAGCTACAGTGTGGTAAATTTAAAACGAATCGGAGAAAATTTTTCTTCACCCAACGTGTAATTAGACTCTGGAATTCATTGCCGGAGAACGTGGTACGGGCGGTTAGCTTGACGGAGTTTAAAAAGGGGTTAGATAGATTCCTAAAGGACAAGTCCATAGACCGCTATTAAATGGACTGGAAAAATTCCTCATTTTTAGGTATAACTTGTCTGGAATGTTTTTACGTTTGGGGAGCGTGCCAGGTGCCCTTGACCTGGATTGGCCACTGTCGGTGACAGGATGCTGGGCTAGATGGACCTTTGGTCTTTCCCAGTATGGCACTACTTATGTACTTATGTACTTATGTACATTTCAAACTATGTTTGTTGTTCCTAAGTACATCATGCTTAGTACTTGACAGTATTAATTGGCAATCTTTTGTCTGATTTTTATTGTTATTTAAAGATACCCGATCTACTACAATCTCTTTTGCAACCTCACTATCAGGATACTCTATCTTCCCTGTTATGGTGATATCTTTGAAAGATACCTTATCCCGAACCATGCTCTTTTGAGCGACTGTCGGCCTTCCCCCCATTTCTAGTTTAAAAGCTGCTCTATCTCCTTCTGTCTACCTGTCCTATTTAGATTGTAAGCTCTTTAAGCAGGGACTGTCTTTTCATGTATGGTGTACAGTGCTGCGTATGCCTTGTAGCACTACAGAAGTGATAAGTAGTAGTAGTAGTAGATTCTGTTGCTACTATTTAAGGTTCTACATGGAATGTTGCTACTATTGAGATTCTAAAAGCCCACCTCTTTAACGCAGCTTTTGACTCCTAACCACTACTCACTTGCCCTGTACCCTTTTATCCCCAGCTCTTTAATTCCCTTACCTCTTAGTTGTTCTGTCTGTTTGCCTGTCCTATTTAGATTGTGAGCTCTTTGAGCAGGGACTGTCTTTTCATGTATGGTGTACAGTGCTGCGTATGCCTTGTAGCACTACAGAAGTGATAAGTAGTAGTACTTAACCAAACAGGTTTTCAGGAAATCCACAATGAATATGTGTGAGAAATTTGCATGCACTACCTCCATTCTAAGCAAATCTATCTCATGCATATTCATTGAGGATATTCTGAAAACCTGGACGGCTGGGTATGTCCCAAGGACTGGGTTAACTCTTACTTTAGATAAAGGTAAGTCTCTGTGATGCAGCTTGATCAGCTGAGAAAACGACCCACATCTTTCTGTTTATGCTTCTTTGAATGCTTGATTTACCACTGTTTCTGGTATACAGATCACAACTGAAAAATGAGCTTGAGGAGCTACTGTTAGTGATATGCAATTTATCCTTAAAATCGAGTGTGGTACAGGAAGATTGGAGGGTGGCCAATGTAACGCCAATTTTTAAAAAAGGTTCCAGGGGAGATCCGGGAAATTATAGACCGGTGAGTCTGACGTCAGTGCCGGGGAAAATGGTAGAGGCTATTATCAAAAACAAAATTACAGAGCACATCCGAGGACATGGATTACTGAGACCAAGTCAGCACGGCTTTTGTGGGGGGAAATCTTGCCTGATCAATTTACTTCAATTCTTTGAAGGAGTAAACAAACATGTGGACAAAGGGGAACCGGTTGATATTGTGTATCTGGATTTTCAAAAGGCGTTTGACAAGGTACCTCATGAAAGGCTACAGAGGAAATTGGAGGGTCATGGGATAGGAGGAAATGTCCTATTGTGGATTAAAAACTGGTTGAAGGATAGGAAACAGAGAGTGGGGTTAAATGGGCAGTATTCACAATAGAGAAGGGTAGTTAGTGGGGTTCCTCAGGGGTCTGTGCTAGGACCGCTGCTTTTTAATATATTTATAAATGATTTAGAGGTGGGAGTAACTAGCGAGGTAATTAAATTTGCTGATGACACAAAGTTATTCAAAGTCGTTAACTCGCGATAGGATTGTGAAAAATTACAAGAGGACCTTACGAGACTGGGCGGCTAAATGGCAGATGATGTTTAATGTGAGCAAGTGCAAGGTGATGCATGTGGGAAAAAAGAACCCGAATTATAGCTACGTCATGCAAGGTTCCACGTTAGGAGTTTCTGAATTGGTAGATATAAGACCTCCCCCGAAAGTAAGACCTAGCAAATTTTTCTTTGAAAGCAGGGCCGCCGAGAGCCGGACAAAGCCCCCCCCCCCCCCCCCCCCACCCGAGGTCACCAAGCGCCCCCCTCCATCCACCCTCCGTCGCTCCCAGAACTAACCTTAAACGTCGTCGTCAATAATACACTGAAAACTTCTGCTCAGTGTGCTGCTGCGGCTAGGAAAGCGAATAGAATGTTGGGTATTATTAGGAAAGGTATGGAAAACAGGTGTGAGGATGTTATAATGTCGTTGTATCGCTCCATGGTGCGACCGCACCTTGAGTACTGTGTTCAATTCTGGTTGCCACATCTCAAGAAAGATATAGTAGAATTGGAAAAGGTGCAGCGAAAGGCGACTAAAATGATAGCGGGGATGGGACGACTTCCCTATGAAAAAAGACTAAGGAGGCTAGGGCTTTTCAGCTTGGAGAAGAGACGGCTGAAGGGAGACATGATAGAGGTATATAAAATATTGAGTGGAGTGGAACAGGTGGATGTGAAGCGTCTGTTCACGCTTTCCAAAAGTACTAGGACTAGGGGGCATGCGATGAAACTACAGTGTAGTAAATTTAAAACAAATTGGAGAAACTTTTTCTTCACCCAACGCATAATTAAACTCTGGAATTCGTTGTCGGAGAACGTGGTGAAGGCGGTTAGCTTGGCAGCGTTTAAAAAGGGGTTAGACGGTTTCCTAAAGAAGGTTGCTAGGCTGTATAGAGAGAGGTGTGATCAGCAGAAGAAAGAAAGTGTTGATGCCCCTGTACAAGTCGTTGGTGAGGCCCCACCTGGAGTATAGTGTTCAGTTTTGGAGGCCGTACCTTGCGAAGGATGTTAAAAAAATGGAAGGGGTGCAAAGAAAAGCTATGAGAATGGTACGGGATTTGTGTTCCAAGACGTATGAAGAGAGACTTGCTGACCTGAACCTGTATACCCTGGAGGAAAGGAGGAACAGGGGTGATATGATACAAACGTTCAAATATTTGAAAGGTATTAATCCGCAAACAAATCTTTTCCGGAGATGGGAAGGCAGTAGAACGAGAGGACATGAAATGAGATTGAAGGGGGGCAGACTCAGGAAAGATGTCAGGAAGTATTTTTTCACGGAGAGGGTGGTGGTTGCTTGGAATGCCCTCCCGCGGGAGGTGGTGGAGAGGAAAACGGTAACGGAATTCAAACATGCACGGGATATACTGTGCAGAAGGAATGGATCCTCAGAAGCTTAGCCGAAATTGGGTGGCAGAGCAGGTGGGGGGGGGAAGAGGGGTTGGTGGTTGGGACTCGGGAGGCGAGGATAGTGGAGGGCAGACTTATACGGTCTGTGCCAGAGCCGGTGATGGGAGGCAGGACTGGTGGTTGGGAGGCGGGGAGTACTGCTGGGCAGACTTATACAGTCTGTGCCCTGAAAAAGACAGGTACAAATCAAGGCAAGGTATACACATATGAGTTTATCTTGTTGGGCAGACTGGATGGACCATGCAGGTCGTTTTCTGCCGTCATCTACTATGTTACTATAAACCACTACTAAATGGACTTGGGAAAAATCTACAATTCCAGGAATAGCATGTATAGAATGTTTGTACGTTTGGGAAGCTCGCCAGGTGCCCTTGGCCTGGATTGGCCGCTGTCGTGGACAGGATGCTGGGCTCGATGGACCCTTGGTCTTTTCCCAGTGTGGCATTACTTATGTACTTACGTACTTCTACTATAATAAAAAGCACCTCCAACGTTCTGAAGCTGACTCCGTGGCAGGGTTACAGCGGATGGCAGCAGCAGTAAAAGGCATGCAGGCTCGGCCCTTCTCTCTCTCTCTCAGCTATGGTCCCCTTCCAACAGTGGCCAATCCAGGTCACAAGTACCTGGCAGAAACCTCAAAGAACAACAAGATTCTGGAATCCCAGAGTAGCAACATCCATGTAGAACCCCAGAGAGTAGCAAGATTCCATTCAGAATCCCAAGTACATAAGTACATAAGTGTTGCCACACTGGGACAGACCAAAGATCCATCAAGCCCAGTATCCTGTTTCCAACAGTGGCCAATCCAGGTCACAAGTACCTGGCAAGATCCCAAAACAGTACAATACATTTTATGCTGCTTATCCTAGAAATAAGCAGTGGATTTTCCCATTTGACATCACATTCTGTTATTTTTTCTGCTTGCAGAATACGTTCCAGGTTTTAATATCTGCTTTAAACCTAATGAAGAGTTGGCAGATTGTGAATATCACGTTCCCTTCCATTTTAGGGATGCTGCTACTTCCTATGACTTTCTTGTGATAATACAGTCCTTATATTTCTTCAAATCTTCTATAATGCTTTGGTCTTTTGCAAACATTGACGTTTCAGGAAATAGCAGAAGATGTGGTTCCATGTAGCAGCATTTGCCCAATGTGTTAGCCATCTGGAGTTTTGTGAGGGTGTCGGACTTCAGCTTTGCCATTCCTATTGGGGGTGGGGGAAGGAGCTATAGACCTGCTTGGTTTTGAATAGAGAGCTGTTGTTCTCAGTTTCACCTTGCTTCTTGTATATTATTTATCCTTCCTCTGGTATGCAAAACAATTGTACCACCCGAACTCTCATCCACCACCTGAACTCTCATCCACTCTCTCATTACCTCTCGCCTTGACTACTGCAACCTACTCCTAACCGGCCTCCCATGTAGCCATCTATCCCCCCTTCAGTCCATCCAGAACTCGGCTGCACGTCTTATCTTCCGCCTTAACCGATATACTCATATCACCCCTCTCCTCAAGTCACTTCACTGGCTTCCGATCAGGTACCGCATACAGTTCAAGCTTCTCCTACTAACCTACAAATGCACTCAGTCTGCAGCCCTTCATTACCTCTCTACCCTCATCTCCCCTTACGTTCCTACCTGTAACCTCCGCTCTCAAGACAAATCCCTCCTTTCAGTACCCTTCTCCACCACCTCCAACTCCAGGCTCCGCCCCTTCTGTCTCACCTCACCCCATGCCTGGAACAAACTCCCTGAGCCCATACGCCGTGCCCCCTCCCTACCCATCTTCAAATCAATGCTCAAAGCCTTCGGCACCTAACCACTACACCTCTTCTCAGGAAAACTTATCTACCCCAACTTGACATTTTGTCCTTTAGATTGTAAGCTCTTCCGAGCAGGGACCGTCCTTAATTGTTAATTTGTACAGCGCTGCGTAACCCTAGTAGCGCTCTAGAAATGTTAAGTAGTAGTAGTAGGTTGCTAGTTTTTATTATGTAAACATGAGAGGTTTTGTCTTCTGGGGTTCATAAGCTTGGAAACATTTCTCTCCAGGCCTTGTCTCAGCCTGTTGCTTTCTTGTTTCTCACATGGTTGCTGTCAAACTGAATCCAGAGATGCAATGAAACACAATCTTTTGAGCTCCTGTGGGCTCCAAGCCCTATTTCCCTGCTGCCCTGATGATGAGGCTTTCACTGGTCTCTCTACTGCTTGTAATTAGGTAACTAGCTGTTATTTTTAGTAGGATGGAGCCTGAGTATCTCTCGTGTGTAGCATTAATTATGACTCTCTATTCCTGCTGACTCAGTGCCCTGCTCCCAAAGTAGCATCAAATGATTGAGCTATGATAGATTTGCTTCTGATGGAAGGTTATTTATTTATCTATTTATTTATTCATTCATTCATATATTTCACCTGCTCCACTGATAACGCTATTGTATGAAACTTTCCCCCAGCAACTGCCCTTTTGGCTCCCTGATTTCGCTCGGGGGGGGGGGGGGGGGGGGGGGGGGGGGAAACAAAAGATGTGCAGCAAAGTAATCTGTGAGTCAGTCAATGTAACATCAGTAAAATGAATCAGTGCAGTTGAAAATGGTATTTTTATTGTTTTGCCTCGTGATTTTAGTGAGTTTATACATTTCAAATTACTCCTGGGCCTCAGACGTCTGATGTGCTGGGCTGGGAGATGAGGGGTGGCCTACTGATGGCAACTGCTTGAATCTCCATTAAAAAAAAACAACAAACTACCAGCCCTATAAACTCTCTTTTTTTATCGCTTAATGTGCCTTGCAGATGTTGAATGATGTTGTTTAGCATTTGTGCTAAATAATTAAAGCTTTGGTGTTCAACAACGTAACTGACAGAGAACTGAATATAGCAGCAGAGCAGTTTGTCATTTTCAGAGCAACCTGGTTGGCTGGAAAGGAAAAGCCTGAGTGGAATGCTTTCTGAAAATAATTCTTTTTCGTTCAGTTTTAGATCGATTTAAAATCTATGGGTCCAGGAAAACAGCCTCTCTCTTGCTTTATTCACAGCAGTAGAACAATATGGGGTAAGTAAGGGTGGGGTGTGCATTCATTACTACTCATTTTATTCATTTGAGCACCTGGTATATTTGTATGTGCATGCCACCCAAATGCAAATTGGCAGTACCCGTGATTGCACAGAGCAGAGCAAACATACTTCCACCTAGCTTCTCTAGCAGGACCAACTGACCGCCTTTTACTAAGCAGCAGTAAGCCCAATGCGGGCTTAACACTCGCTAAACAGGAAGTATCGCTGGGCTACCTCAGCAGCCCAGCGGTACTGTCCACCCCTAGCATGCCATCATATCCATAGCGCTGGAGTGTACCTGGCGGTAATTGGGCATTGCCGCGTGCTGACCGGTTACTGCTGGGTTAGTGAGGGAGCCCTTATCACCACCTCAATGGCTGGCAGTAAGGGGCTTCCCCCTGAAATGGCCGGGCAGCAAGTGCTTTACTTAACACATGGCCGTTTCCTGCAGGAAAGTGAGACTTCCCTTTGACCTACTGCGGAAAAAGGGGGCCTCGGCGCGTATGAAAAACATACACTGAGGCCAGCGCAGGCCCCCTTTTGCTGCAGCTTGGTCAAAGGGGCCCTCAGTTTGCAAGTGTTTCTGTTAAATAAGGTGCCATTTGTGAGGTTAATTTGTGAGGCTCAATACGACTTACATGGGGCAATGGAGGGTTAAGTGACTTGCCCAGAGTCACAAGGAGCTGCCTGTGCCTGAAGTGGGAATCAAACTCAGTTCCTCAGGACCAAAGTCCACCACCCTAACCACTAGGCCACTCCTCCGCTGTTGTTACTATTTGAGATTCTACATGGAATGTTGCTATTCCACTAGCAACATTCCATGTAAAAGGCTGTGCAGGCTTCTGCGAGTCTGATGTCCAACTCACAGAAACAGAAGCCTTTGCAGCCTTCTACATGGAATGTTGCTAGTGGAATAGCAACATTCCATGTAGAATCTCCAATAGTAGCAACATTCCACGTAGAATCTCCAATAGTATCTATTTTATTTTTGTTACGTACGTGCAGGACGTCAGACTCACAGAAACAGAAGCCTGCGCAGCCTTCTACATGGAATGTTGCTAGTGGAATAGCAACATTCCATGTATAATCTCCAATAGTAGCAACATTCCATGTAGAATCTCCAATAGTATCTATTTTTTTTTGTTAAATTTGTACCCCGTGCTTTCCCACTCATGGCAGGCTCAATGTGGCTTACATGGGGCAATGAAGGGTTAAGTGACTTGCCCAGAGTCACAAGGAGCTGCCTGTGCCTGAAATGATGGGAATCAAACTCAGTTCCTCAGGGCCAGAGTCCACCACCCTAACCACTAGGCCACTCCTCCACTCCATACAGGGAAACATAACAGCTCATGGACTCACTTTTACCTTATCTTAACCCATACCTTTTGTTGTGTCCGCTTCTGTTTTCCTCTTAGTTTGCCTACATGGCTTTAAAATGGCAGTCAGAATTTAAATAGATGTCACCATCATCCGCCTATCAGATTCTGGCTCCATATTTAAAGGAGAACATGAGAACATAAGAATAGCCATACTGGGTCAGACCAATGGTCCATCCAGTCTAGTATCCTGCTTCTAACAGTGGCCAATCCAGGTCACAAGTACCTGGCAGAAACCCAAATAGTAGCAATATTCCATGCTACCAATCCTGGAGCCAAAAGTGCCCCATATAAGAGGCTTGGGAAGGCTAAGCCTCCCCAGCCCAACCGTGACCTTCCCCTGGCTGCTGCCTCCCAAAACGCAGGGCTGGTGCAGCACTGCAGCCAGTCAGTTCTCTGATGGTCCCTCCTTCCTTCCCACCCTCAGCTCCCCGACCGGCAGCCCTCCTCCTCTCCATTCCTTCCTGCCCCCCCTGCGCGTTTAACCCTTTTACTTTCAGTGGGAGCGATATCAGTGAAGAAAGCACTGCGGGCTTGCCTTCAGCTTCTCCCTTCCCTCACACAGTGTCCCGCCTTCTGTGATGATGTATTTCCTGTTTCCGCAACGTAGCTGCCACTGAAAGTAAAAGGGTTAAACGCGCGCGCGGGGGTGGGGGGGTGGGCGGGCAAGAAGGAACAGAGAGGAGGGCTGTCGGGGAGCTGAGGGAGGGCAGGGAGAATCGCTGGACATGGATGGGAGGGGCAGGCAGGAGGAGAGAAGAGATCGCTGGACATGGAGAGGAGGGGAGGGCAGGGGGAGAGAAGAGATTGCTGGACATGGATGGAGGGCAGGGGAGAATGGAGAGTTGCTGGACATGGATGGATGGAGGGGAGGGCAGGGGAAAGAGGGGAATTGCTGGACATGGATGGATGGAAGAGGCAGGGGAGAGAGGAAATTTGCTGGATATGGATGGATGGAGGGGAGGGAAGAGAGGAGAAATGCTGGACATGGATGGAGTGGAGGGCAGGGAAGAGAGGAGAAATGTTGGACAAGGATGGAGGGAAGGAAGACAAAGGAAGGAGATGCACACGGATGGAGTGGAAGGGAGAGAGGAGAAATGTTGGACATGGATGGAGGGGAGGGAAGACAGAGGAAGTAGATGCACATAGATGGAGGGGAGGGGAGTGAGGAGAAAATCTGGATATGGATGGAGGGAAAACTGCTGAATTTAAGGGCTGGATCAGAATGCTTTGAGGGCAGATACTGAAACTGGAGGAAGAATAGGGACAGGGCTACAGATGGTAGACTGGACGCATAAGGACACAGGAGGATGGTGGATATGGTGAGAGAAAAAATATCAAATGGAAAGAAGACACCATAAAAAAGAAGACACTGGGACCAAAGCGTATAGAAAAACTAAATGATCAGACAACAAAGGTAGAAAAAAGTATTTTATTCAGAATTTATTAACTGGAATATGTCAGCTTTTGGAATTGTGCATCTGTGATATTTTGCATGTAAGTTTTAATTCTTCTAGTATTGCTGCATGCTGAGTCTGACTTCTTGAGGTAACTTTCCAGTTCAGTATTTTGCCTTCATATCTGTTATGTCATTTTAGTATTTTTGGTCTTAACTACCATCCCTTTCCTAATAATTCCTAGCATCCTGTTTGCTTTTTTGGCCACTGCTGCACACTGAGCAGAGATTATTGCAGAGGACAGAAAAGGATCTACCAGAAGGGGAATGTCAACAGCCTCACCTTAGAACAGGAGGAACCATGGGGATGGGGGGGGGGGGGGGGGAGCATTCTTATTCTAACCTGAACCTCAGGGCTAGGACCTTCAAACAATGTGGATGATTCCAGTAGAGTGGATCAGAGTGAAACTAGCAAGTTCTCAAGTTCTTATGACATACGGCTAGATATGAGACTAAACCGAAATGCAGAAGAGAGTTGTGGGAAAGCCAATCTGAGATAGATGTTATGCGAAATTCTCAAAGTGAAGTACCTCAGGGTACAGGTAATGAAGAACAGTCATCATCATTGCAAGAGGGAAACCTTTCAAGGGATTCTAGAGATCTGGTGGTGAATGCAAGGTCACCTTCACAATTACAGAGATGTGCAGTTGCCACCTTTAAATCTAGACTGAAAGCCCACCTCTTTAACATTGCTTTTGACTCGTAACCACTTGTAACCACTCGCCTCCACCTACCCTCCTCTCCTCCTTCCTGTACACATTAATTGATTTGATTTGCTTACTTTATTTTTTGTCTATTAGATTGTAAGCTCTTTGAGCAGGGACTGTCTTTCTTCTATGTTTGTGCAGCACTGCGTACGCCTTGTAGCGCTATAGAAATGCTAAATAGTAGTAGTAGTAGTTGCCAAAGGGTTTATATTCTTATAGGGTGAAAAACAGTCATGTCCCGGAAAGCTAGCTGAAGCATGTACATATTTACAATAGTTAAATAACATGGTACAAAAAATCCACCCAACTGACTTACCAGGAGAAGTTACTATATAGGTTGTTAACTAAATTACCTGTCGAGGACGCCAGGTTTTAAAGGGGGGGCCTATGTAACCCACCTTAATAAGGGACTCTAAGATTATGCAGGGCTACAAACTGGGTGTGGTCTCTAAGATCCTGCTAGAAAAGGCGGAAGTCGGAAGTCTGTTTGCTCTGTTCTGTGCAATGCTTAATTTATTCCTTTTGTCACAAAAAGAATTGAACTGGGAGTTGTTATAGAGGAAAATCCACTGGAATTACCAATATTTCTGTGCAGTTTGTAAGCCTATTATGATTCAGCTGCAAATTGAGTTAATATAAGTAATGAAATTAACCTCACAAATGGCACCTTATTTAACAGAAACACTTGCAAACTGAGGGCCCCTTTGACCAAGCTGCCATGAGTGGGAAGTCGTGAGGTACAAATGTAATAATAAACATATTAAGTCAGTATTTTTGTTATAGGTATTACAAAACGATGGGTCCTGCTCCTTTTGAAGCAAGAGCGAAAGAGGAGCTCGCTGCCGAGGAAACCCACTAGTGCAAGCTTATCGACAGATGTGTTCAAACCTCTCTTTTTTTGAACAAAAATTTAAAAAAAACAAAAATATAATATATATATATACAAAAAGGGGGGATTTAAGGGCGAGGTTTTTCTTACTTATGAGGATATCTGCTAGCTGGTTTACAAAGATAATGACGAAGTTTGAGAGTAAAGGCTAAGCGGTCCGGTATCCACTACTGAAATATTAAAGTGGAATTCTACCGGGTATCTGAGGTCTTTTCCTCCCCTTTCCTTTAAAATACAGAGTTAATCTCATTTGCAAAGTGTGGATTTAGACGTTTATCTATGCAATTCATCTGCAGAGCATCCAAATCAAAAGGGGGCGTGTCAGGGGAAGCTTAGGGCGTTCCTAACACTTGGATGTTTTACAGCCATAAAGGAATATAACGAAAACATCTAGGGCTGAAAAATCAATGTTTTGGTCTAGACCTGTTTTTAGAACAAATAAGGCACTAAAAGGTGCCTTAAATAACTAGATGACCACTGGAGGGAATCAGGGATGACTTACTCCCCCAGTAGTCACTGACATCTTCCCTCCCCCACCCCCCAAAAGATGTAATTAAAAATATTACTTACCAGCCTCTATGACAGCTTCAGGTCTATTGGAGCAGCAAACAGGTCCCTGGAGTAGTCTAGTGGTCAGTGAAGTGCACTATAGAGAGAAGGACCCAGGCCCATATTTCACTCTGTTACATTTGTGGTGGATTAAAAAAAAAAAACAAACGAAAAGCTTATTGTCACAGGCTGAATATCTACCCTGTAGTATACAAAGCAGAATTCATATCACACAGGCTCAGTGATTGGCTGATACTGAAATGTTATTGTCAGATGAGTCCATGTGTCTCCACTTAAACTCACAGCGTTCATAAAGAAAATTACCCTGTTTGTCTATATTAGCAATAGCTGATTCATTTGGTGACAAACCAGCTTATTTTCGAAGGAGAAGGGCGGCCATCTTCCAACACAAATCGGGAGATGGCCGGCTTTCTCCTGAGGCCGGCCAAATCGGTATAATCGAAAGCCGGCTTCAACTGCTTTCCGTCGCAGGGCCGGCCAAAGTTCAAGGGGGGGTGTCGACAGGGTACCGAAGGAGCGACAGGGGCGTGGTTAAGAGATGGCCGTCCTCGGCCGATAATGGAAAAAAGAAGGCCGGCCCTGACAAGCATTTGCCTGACTTTACTTGGTCCCTTTTTGTTCACGACCAAGCCTTGAAAAGGTGCCCGAACTGACCAGATGACCACCGGAGGGAATTGGGGATCACCTCCCCTTACTCCCCCAATGGTCACCAACCCCCTCCCACCCAAAAAAATATATAAATAAAAAATTTTCCAGCCTCTATGCCAGCCTCAAATGTCATACCCAGCTCCATCACAGCACTATGCAGGTCCCTGAAGCAGTTTTTAGTGGGCACTGCAGTGTACTTCAGGCAGGCGGACCCAGGGCCATCCCCCCCCCCCACCTGTTACACTTGTGGTGGTAAATGGGAGCTCTCCAAAACCCACTGTACCCACATATAGGTGCCCCCCCCCGTTACCCTTTAAGGGCTATGGTAGTGGTGTACAGTTGTGGGGAGTGGGTTTTGGGGGGAGGGGGGCTCAGCACACAAGGTAAGGGAGCTATGCAGCTGGGAGCAATTTGTGATGTCCACTGCAGTGCCACCTAGGGTGCCTGGTTGGTGTCCTGGCATGTGAAGGGGACCAGTGCACTACAAATGCTGGCTCCTCCCATGACCAAATGGCTTGTATTTGGCTGGGTTTGAGATAGCCGCCATTAGTTTCCATTATCGGCGAAAACCAATGGCAGCCATCTCTAACTCCGGCGATCTCTAAGGGCGGCCCAAATGTTGAGATTTGGCCGGCGTCGACTGTATTATCGAAATGAAAGATGGCCGCCCATCTTGCTTCGATAATATGGTCGGGTATGCCGCTTTACAGGGCTGGCATTAGAGATGACCGCCCTTATAGATGGGTGCCCCCATTCGATTATGCCCCTCAAGATCATCTATGGTCCACTCTCTAATGGATGCTATACTCATTGTTCAAAAATTGGAAGTAATTCTCAAACTGTTATCGTCACTTGGGTATTCGTGAATCAGTAGGTCTTTACATTGTCAAAGTTTAGTCCTTCCAAATGCTGCTCTTAGATGCACTGCTGGAGGTAAAATACTTAGTCCACTAATGTTACAGCTGCCGTGCCCTTGGCCATCCCTCTACCCCATACCAGCTGCCCTACGGAAGTTAAATGTTAAATAGAAGTATTGGCTCTTGAAATTAGGAAATGTTCCTGATGCCATGAATATGGGACACCTGCAGATTTCTCCATTCGGCTACAAGCCTTCAACTGCAGCCAATCTAAGCAAAATGAGTTTATAAGTACAACGGAATCAAAACCTTCTCTAGCATCAGAGACTGGCACAGGCAGCAAAAGGGGGTTCAGCCTACACCTTCCTACCAACATATTTATGGACCATTTTGGACTTTTTTCACCTTTCCTTATTGTCTATTTTTCTCTTTCTTTGTTTGTACCTAATCAATTTCTGATTTCATTGTACTTGTATCTCCTCTGATCTGGCCAAAGCCTTTCAGTGCATTTTCCCTTCCCTTCCCTTCTTCCTCTGATCCTTCTACCCTCTCTACTGTCATTGTAATTGTTTCCTCAGTTCATTGTAAGCCGCTTTGAGGCTGCTTTAAGTGGTATAAAGCGGAGTATAAATGTTCTGAATAAATAAATAAATAAATAAATAAGCACCGCCATACTGGGATAAGACTAAGGGTCCATCAAGCCCAGCATCCTGTCTCCGACAGTGGCCAATCCAGGCTTCAAGAACCCGGCAACCCCCCCCCCCCCCCCCCAAAAAAAAAAAAACAACTTCATTCTTAATAATGTTCAATGGACTTTTCCTTCAGGAACCTGTCCAAACCCCCTTTAAATTCCGTAAGGCCGGCTGCTGTCACTACATTTTCCGTCAACGAGTTCCAGAGTCTAACTACACACTGAGTGAAGAAAAACCTTCTCCTATTTGTTTTAAATCTACCATATTCTAGCTTCATCTTGTGTCCCCCAGTTTTGTTGTTGTTTGAAAGTGTAAACAAATGCTTCACATCTGTCCGCTCTACTCCGCTCATTATCTTGTAGACTTCTATCATATCACCCCTCAGCCGCCTTTTCTCCAAGCTGAAGAGCCCTAACCTTCTCAGCCTTTCCTCATAGGGAAGTCGTTCCCTTCCCTTTATCATTTTCGTCGCCCTTCTCTGCACCTTTTCTAATTCCTTTACATCTTTTTTTAGATGCGGCGACCAGAATTGGACACAATATTCTAGGTGCAGTCGCACCATGAAGTGATACAATGGCATTATAACATCCTCGTGTTTGTTTTCCATCCCTTTCCTAATAATACTCAACATTCTGTGCGCTTTCTTAGCCGCCGCAACAGGTCCAGATCTGTGAGACACCTTGACCCAATAGAAAACCAAAAGTGACTTTATGCCTTGCCGTTGCTCCTGATGTGAATCTGTAATTTGGCAGGTCAGAAGATGTGGGTGTCATAAAATCCAAAAAGAGAGAAGGCAAATTAAATCCATCTCGTACACCCATCCCACTGCCAGTGCACGCGAAGACAGCCCTGCTTAAGAATTAATGAGTTTGGTTCATCTTCACTCTGGAACTCCTGGTTTTTTACCCACTGTTTTGTTATATTGTGACTATCCGTGTGATTTCGTTGAGTTCTCCACGTTTGTGGATTCTCTACTAAGAATTAATGAGGACACTTTACTGTTCTTTCTCTTCACAAGCTCATGGCTGGTTATTGATTTTCTTTTTGGTGTCTTTAACAGTTCATGTTGCAGGGGGATTAATTTACAAAGACCCATGTGGATTGTGATTGCATTAATTTGATTACACATTATACTGTATGTGTCATGAAGAGAAGGAATTAATGGTGAGTAATAAAAACTCGTTAAAGAAAACACAGAGCTTCAGTTTATCTTATTTATATACTGGTGGAAAGTGAACGAGGAGCATTACAGGGATACAGAGGTTCTAATCTGCTTGATTTGGAGAGCTCAGAGGATGTGGGCAGAGGTACAGACCCTTCTCCCTCTCCTGGAGGGATCAGGAGGTGGGAGGACTGATAGAGAATATGACCTGAAGGACTGAATGATCTTCCAAAAATATAGCACTGCCAGCATCACCTCCTGACTGATATCCAGTAGAAATTACAAGGTAAAATGAGTTTTAATGAGATAAGGATTGTCTAATTGAATAAGTTATCTTCTTAACTTCACTCATTAGTTAGGATTAGTGACAGTCTGCTGTCCGCTGCTAGTGAGACTGCCCTCGTGCACACTCCAGAAGTACTCCACAGGCACAAAACCTACCCATTTATAGAACTTGTCCCCCCAGTGTTAATGTGTCGGTATCCTTCACCCATCCCTCAGTCACATTTCTAATCCCCTGTTTCTGCCTACATTGATGGGGGACATTTAGGGTGGACTCACAGAATCCATGTCATCCTATGTACCCTGGGGAGATGTGATAAAGAACTTAAGAATATAAGAATAGCCATACTGGGTCAGACCAATGGTCCATCTAGTCCAGTATCCTGCCTCCAACAGTGGCCAATCCAGGTGACAAGTACCTGGCAGAAACCCAGACAGTAGCAACACTCCATGCAGAACCCCAAAGAACCGCAAGATTCTGGAACCCTAAAGAGTAGCAAGATTCCGTGCAGAATCTCAAACAGTAGCAACACTCCATGCAGAACCCCAAAGAACAGCAAGATTCTGGAATCCTAAAGAGTAGCAAGATTCCGTGCAGAATCTCAAAGAGTAGCAACATTCAATATAGAACCCCAAAGAATAGCAAGATTCTGGAATCCTAAAGAGTGACAAGATTCCATGTAGAACCCCAAAGAATAGCAAGATTTTGGAATCCTAAAGAGTAACAAAGATTCCGTGCAGAATCTCAAACAGTAGCAACATTCCATGCTACAAATCCCAGGGCAAGCAGTTGCTTCCCATGTCCATCTCAATAACAGACTATGGATTTTTCCTCCAGGAATTTGTCCAAACCTTTTTTAAACCCAGATATACTAACCACAGTTACCACATCCTCCGGCAGCGAGTTCCAGAGCTTAGCTATTCTTTGAATGAAAAAATATTTCCTCCTTTTTGCTTTAAAAATATTTCCATGTAACTTCCTTGAGCATCCCCTAGTCTTTGTACTTTTGGAACCACTGAGGATTTTGTAGACCTCAATCATATCTCCCCTCATCTGTCTCTTTCCCAAGCTAAAGAGCCCTAACCTCTTTAGCCTTTCCTCATACGGAGGAGTTCCATCCCCTTTATCATTTGGTTGCACTTGTTTGAAACTTTTCTAATTTTACTATATCTTTTTTTAGATACGGTGAGCAGAACTAAATGCAGTACTCAAGGTACGGTCGCACCATGGAGTGATACAGAGGCATTATAGTGTTTTCAGTCTTATTCACCAACTATTTCCTAATAATTCCTATTATCCTGTTTGCTTTTTTGGTTGCCGCCAGACACTGAGCAGAAGATTTCAGTGCATTACCTACAACAACACCTGGATCTTTTTCTTGAGTGCTGACCCCCATGGTGAACCATAGCATCAGGTAACTATGATTCGGATTATTCTTTCCAATGTGCATCACCCTTGCATTTATCCACATTAAATTTCATCTGCTATTTGGATGCCCTGTTTTTAAATTTCCTAAGGTCTTCCTGCAATATTTCACAGTCCGCTCATGTTTTAACAACCTTGAATAGTTTTGTATCATCTGCAAATTTAATAACCTCACTCATCATTCCAATTTCCATATCTTTTATAAATATGTTAAATAGCACCAGTCCCAGTACTGATCCCTGCGGCACTCCACTGTTCACCCTCCTCCATTGAGAGAAATGACAATTTAACCTTACCCTCTGTTTTTTGTCCAGTAACCAATTCCTAATCCATACCAGAACCTTGCCTCCTATCCCATGACTCTTTAATTTTCTCAGGAGTCTCTCATAAAGAACTTTATCAAAGGCTTTCTGAAACTCGTTAGATATGCTACATCAATTATCCACACGTTTATTCACGCCTTCAAAGAAATGAAGCAAATTGGTGAGGCAAGACATTTCTCGGCTGAACCCATGCTGACTCTGTCCCATTAAACCATATTTGTCTGCGTGTTCTATAATAGTTTCCACTATTTTGTCCAGCACTGACTTCAGGCTTACCGGTCTATAATTTCCCGTATCACCCCTAGAATCATTTTTAAGAATCAGCGTCACATTGGCCACCCTCCAATCTTCAGGTACTACGGATGATTTTCATGACAGGTTACATATTACTAACAGCAGATCAGCAATTTCATGCTTGAGTTCTTTGAGTACCCTTAGATGTATGCCATCCAGTCCAGATGATTTACTACTCTTTAATTTGTCAATTTGACTCAGTACATCTTCCAGGTTCACCGAGATTTCTTTCAGTTCCTCATCATCATCACCGTTGAACACCATTTCCGGTACAGGCAGATCTTTACATCTTGCTCCATAAAGACTGAAGCAAAGAATTCATTCAGTTTCTCCACTATGGCCTTTTCCTCCCTGATTGCCCCTTTTGCTCCTTCATGATATAATGGTCCCACGGATTCCTTCACAGACTTTCTGCTTCTGATGTACGTAAAAAGTTGTTACCATGAGTTTTAGCCTCTGCGGCAAGTTTCTCTTCATATTCTTTTTAACCTTCTTTATTAATGCTTTGCATCTGACTTGCCAGTGCTTATGTTGCTTCTTATTTTCTTCATTTGGGTCCTTTTTCCATTCTTTGAAGGACAATCTTTATAGGCTTTAATGGCCTCTTTTACTTCACCTTTTAACCATGCTGGCTGTTTTCTCTTCTTTCCACCTTTGCAAATACGTGGAATGTATCTGGACTGGGCTTCCAAGATGGTATTTTTGAATAATGTCCACACCTGATTTAGGTCCTAACCTTAGCAGATGATCCAATTAGCTTCTTTTTAACCTTTTTCCTCATTTTATTATAGTCACCTTTTCGAAAATTAAATGCAGCTAGAGTAGATTTCCTTTGCAGGTTCCTCCCAGATAGTAGCTCAAACTCGATCATGTTATGATCATTGTTTCCCAGGGAACCCAACACTGCCACATCTTGCACTATGCACTGCATGCCACCAAGGGACAGATCCAAAATGGCTCCCCCTCTTGGTTCCTAGCCCAGTTGCTCCAAGAAGCAGTCGCTTATTACATCTAGAAATTTTATCTCCCTGGCACTCCTTGATGTAACATTTATTCAGTCAATTTGGGGGGTAATTGAAATCACCTATTATTATAGTGTTGTCCAATTTGCCAGCTTTCCTAATTTCTTAAACATTTCTTCATCTGTCTGTATGTTCTGTCCTGGAGGTTGGTAGTGCAGCCCTACAGGATTACTCCTTCCCTTCACACATGGAATTTCTATCCATAATGATTCCACACTGTTATCTGTTTCATGTGGAAAATTTATTTTATTTGACTCAATTTCCTCTTTAACATATAGTGCAACTCCCCCCCCCCTCCAGATCTTCTCTATCATTGCGATATAATTTGTATCTTGTTAACACAGTGTCACATTGATTGTCCTCTTTCCATCAAGTCTCTGAGACGCCTATTATATCTACCTCATCATTTTTAATGATATTAGAGCACCAGTCTTGCAATCCAGAGGTGGCCGGTTCAAATCCCACTGCTGCTCCTTGTGATCTTGGGCAAGTCACTTAACCCTCCATTGCCTCAGGTACAAACTTAGATCGTGAGCCCTCCTGGGACAGAGAAATATCCAGAGTACCTGAATGTAACTCACCTTCAGCTACTACTGAAAAAGCTGTGAGCAAAATCTAAATAAATATACTGTAACTCTCCCATCTTCTTTTTAGGCTTCTAGCATTTGTATACAGGCACTTCAGATTGTGATTTTTCCTTAGATCTACAAGCTGCTTAGAAGTTGATGGGGATAATGTGCATCCTTTATCCTGCTCTCTCTTTAAACACTCCTCTTTTCATGTTTAATTTTGTACTGGGGAAGTTTCATTATTACATCCCTATTTTGCCTTTGGGCTCTCTTTAAACACACCTGGCTTACTATCAACAATGTTGAATCCTCTCAACTGGGATTTTCTAAATGTCCTGTTTCAATAGTATCCTTGAAGGATGCACCACACTGAATCATGCACTCCTGGGTGACTGTCTGCTTCCCCCCCCCCCCCCCCCCCCCACCATTCTAATTTAAAAGCTGCTCTATTACCTTTTTAAAAGTTAGCGCCAGCAGCCTGGTTCCATCCTGATTAAGCTGGAGCCCATCCTTTCGGAACAGTCTCCCCCTTTTCCAGATTGTTGCCCAGTTCATAACAAATCTAAATCCTTCATCTCTGCACCATTGTCTCAACCACGCATTGAGACTTCATAGCTCTGCCTGCCTCTTGGGTCCTGAGCTTGGAACGGGAAGTGTCCCATTCATTGTCTTCTTTCCACCAAGTCTCTGAGATGCCTATTATATCTACCTCATCATTGAGTGCTATATACTCCAACTCTCCCATCTTATTTTTTGGGCTTCTAGCCTTTGTATACAGATACTTCAAATTGTGCTTTTTCCTTACATCTACAAGCTGCTTAGAAGTTGGCAAGGATAATGTGCATCCTTTACCCTGCTCTCTCATTAAACACTTGCGGCTTTCTTTCACCATTGTTGAAACCTCTCTATTGGGATTCCTTCAATCTCCTGTTTCAATAGTATACTTCAAGGACACTTCACACCAAACCATGCACTCCTGGGTGACTGTTAGCTCCCCTTCCCCCCAAAATTTATTTTAAAAGCTGCTCTACCTCCTCTTTCAAAGTTAGCACCAGCAACCTGGTTCCATCCCAGTTAAGGTGGAGCCCTTCCATCCTTTCAGAATCGGCTCCCCTTTTCCCAGAATGTTGCCTAGTTCCTAACAAATCTCAATCCCTCATCCCTGCACCATCGTCTCCATGCATTTAGACTTCATAGCTCTGTCTTTTGGGTCTTGCATGTGGAACGGGGAACACTTCTGAAAATGCTACTCTGGAGGATCTGGCCTTCAGCTGTCTACCTAAGAGCCTAAATTTGGTTTCCAGAACCTCCCTCCCACATCTTCCTATGTCATTGGACAAATCGATTCACTTTTACCCGTTCTACAACACTCGGGATTTTATTTACCTCAATCATATCCCCCCTCAGCTCTTTCTTTTCTAGGCTTAAGAACCCTAAACTTTCCTGATATGAGAAGAGTTCCATTTCCTTTATCATTTTGGTCGCTCTTCTTTGAACCTTCTCCAATTCTGCTATATCTTTTTTTAGATACGGTGACCAGAATTGAACGCAATACTTAAGGTGGGGTCGCACCATGGAGTGATACAAAGGCATTATAGTATTCTTGGTCTTATTTACCATCCCTTTCCTAATAATTCCTAGCATCCTGTTTGTTTTTTTGGCCACTGCCACACACTGGGCAGAAGATTTCACTGGTGGCCCTTTTCTTCTCCAGACACTTCTTATTTTTTAAAATTTTTTGTGCTTTGCCTCCTTTTTCTTGTTTGCAGCAGAATGAGCTGACCCTTGACATTCGCACAGTCTTTCAGAGGTTGGACTGACGTCTTACATCTTTGACAGGAAACCTTCAGTGCAGTCATTTAAAAATAATGTCCAGTGCACTGTGCCTAGATGGTGGCTGTGAAATGGAGAAAGACAGTTCACCAAGACCTTGTGTGGCAGCGGCTGCTCAGTGCAGATGTGCAAGAAATGGGACAAGTGACGAGGGATCTCAACACCCCAGCAGGAGTAGCACAAGACTACCGCTAGAGGCCATGACAGTCATTTTTAACTGAAGCCACAAAGAGCAGGAGTGAGTGAATTTGACTTATGTTCCTACCAGTAACCTCCGCTCTCAAGACAAATCCCTCCTTTCAGTACCTTCTCCACCACCGCCAACTCCAGGCTCCGCCCTTTCTGCCTCGCCTCACCCCATGCTTGGAATAAACTCCCTGAGCCCATACACCAGGCCCCCTCCCTGCCCATCTTCAAATCCTTACTCAAAGCCCACCTCTTCATTGTCGCCTTCGGCACCTAACCACTATACCTCTACTCAGGAAATCTAGACTGCCTCAATCTTGACATTTCGTCCTTTAGATTGTAAGCTCCTTTGAGCAGGGACTGTCCTTTCTTGTTAAACTGTACAGCGCTGTATAACCCTAGTAGCGCTCTAGAAATGTTAAGTAGTAGTAGTAGTTTTCAATTCAAAGTTCAAATTCTTTAGGAAAGGACCATTATACGTATGTGATCTGCTGCATGCTGGCAGTACGATATACATTAAAAAATATTGATACTCTCTTAATCTCATGGTTTCTGTGGCACAGGGTCCTTTACAGAGTCTGTCAGATCTCCCCTGACAGTGCTGGTCAAGCTCCTTCTGATTCCACAAAGCTGAATAAACCTAAACTGGCAGCATAGAGACAAGTTTAACTAATACAAGGGCAGCAGCCAGACTGGAAGAGCAACAGCGCCATCTCGAGTTCATGTGGAGTCCTGCAGGGCTAAGAGCCAGCAGAGAGGGAACCAAATCCCCAGAAGCTCTGAGTTACCTTGGTACCTCTTTATCATTTATGGTTTATTAGATTTGATATACTGTTCTTCCTGCAGGCATTGCAGAGTGGTTTACACAATAAAATCCATGAGAAAGAAGAGGTAGAGAGAGGAAAAAGAACTCCATCGTGTGATATTTGTATTTATTTATTTATTAGGATTTATTTGCCACCTTTTTGAAGGAATTCACTCGGCAGTGTATAGTAAGAATAAGTCAAACATAGGCAATAGACAATTACAGCAGTAAAAATATTCAAATAACAATACAAAGTATGGCATAGTATATACTACTTACAATGTCAACACAATACACAATAAGTACATAAGTACATAAGTACATAAGTAGTGCCATACTGGGAAAGACCAAAGGTCCATCTAGCCCAGCATCCTGTCACCGACAGTGGCCAATCCAGGTCAAGGGCACCTGGCACTCTCCTCAAACGTAAAAACATTCCAGACAAGTTATACCTAAAAATGCGGAATTTTTCCAAGTCCATTTAATAGCGGTCTATGGACTTGTCCTTTAGGAATCTATCTAACCCCTTTTTAAACTCCGTCAAGCTAACCGCCCGTACCACGTTCTCCGGCAACGAATTCCAGAGTCTAATTACACGTTGGGTGAAGAAAAATTTTCTCCGATTCGTTTTAAATTTACCACACTGTAGCTTCAACTCATGCCCTCTAGTCCTAGTATTTTTGGATAGCGTGAACAGTCGCTTCACATCCACCCGATCCATTCCACTCATTATTTTATACACTTCTATCATATCTCCCCTCAGCCGTCTCTTCTCCAAGCTGAAAAGCCCTAGCCTTCTCAGCCTCTCTTCATAGGAAAGTCGTCCCATCCCCACTATCATTTTCTTCGCCCTTCGCTGTACCTTTTCCAATTCTACTATATCTTTTAATAGCGTAAGCAAAAATGGAACATATAGATAGATAATAGGAGTAAGAAAATAAGGGACTAGTTAAAGAAAGATAGGTTAGCAATCAAATATACATCGCATACACACAGACATTCATATATGTTCAGTAGGTTCTAGGTCAGTTCCCATCAGGACAATTCCCACCACACCAGGGAGGACAATTCCCACCCATAACCCAAAACACACAAGGCAAGTAATCTCCCTCCCTTTTCTCTCCCAGTACCCCTCACCCCCCACTGCAACATTATCTTTTGCATATCACTTTCCCCTTCCAGACATGCCCCCGCAAACCCCCCAAACTAGGTTTCAACCTAATTCATGTTTAATCCGGGACCTAAATGTCATAAATAAGTAAATACATAAATTGATTGATAAATACAAATTACTACTCTACCTATGAAAAGTTATTTTGTGCAAGACGTCAGACTCACAGAAGCAGAAGCCTGCGCGGCCACATTGGTGATCTGCAAGGGCCGACTTCTACATGGAATGTTGCTAGTGGAATAGCAACATTCCATGTAGAATCTCAAACAGTAGCAACAGTGGAGGAGTGGCCTAGTGGTTAGGGTGGTGGACTTTGGTCCTGGGGAACTGAGTTGGATTCCCGGCACAGGCAGCTCCTTGTGACTCTGGGCAAGTCACTTAACCTTCCATTGCCCCATGTAAGCTGCATTGAGCCTGCCATGAGTGGGAAAGCGCAGGGTACAAATGTAACAAAAATAAAATAGATACTATTGGAGATTCTACATGGAATGTTGCTATTCCACTAGTAACATTCCATGTAGAAGGCTGCGCAGGCTTCTGTTTCTGTGAGTCTGACGTCCCGCAGAAGCCTGCGCGGCCACATTGGTGATCTGCAAGGGCCGACTTCTACATGGAATGTTGCTAGTGGAATAGCAACATTCCATGTAGAATCTCAAATAGTAGCAACAGTGGAGGAGTGGCCTAGTGGTTAGGGTGGTGGACTTTGGTCCTGGGGAACTGAGTTCAATTCCCACTTCAGGCACAGGCAGCTCCTTGTGACTCTGGGCAAGTCACTTAACCCTCCATTGCCCCATGTAAGCCGCATTGAGCCTGCCATGAGTGGGAAAGCGCAGGGTACAAATGTAACAAAAATAAAAAATATATGGACCAGACTCTTGGTGGAACTGGTGGAGACAAAGACTGAATCTGAATTGAGGAAAGCGTTGGACAAGCATGAGGGATCTCTTAGGGAGAGGAGTGGATGGTATGGGTGGGCCATTTGGCCTCTATCTGCCATCATGTTTCTATGTTTCTATGTTTCTATTAACCTGCCCTCAAGGGGGCAACAGGAAATCTGAAAATTTGGCCAACCAGTTGTGGGGGTTTTTTTGGCACTATGGGCCTCAAAATAATAAGTGAGGCATATCATTGTCCACCACTTACAATAGGAAACTTGGGCTTGGTATTTCCAATTGTCCAGAATAACTTTAAGCCCAAGAGATATCAAAGTATCAAGTAAAACGAATGTTGTAGAGGAAGAGATTGTGGTAAAGCTATACATTTTAAGAGAATAGTTTTGGTTATGACACCAACATGCCGAACACTGCGATTTGATTTGTACCTGTCCTTTTCAGGGCACAGACCGTATAAGTCTGCCCAGCACTATCCCCGCCTCCCAACCACCAGCCCCGCCTCCCACCACCAGCTCTGGCACAGACCGTATAAGTCTGCCCAGCACTATCCCCGCCTCCCAACCATCAGCCCCGCCTCCCACCACCAGCTCTGGCACAGACCGTATAAGTCTGCCCAGCACTATCCCTGCCTCCCACCACCGCCTCTGGCACAGACCGTATAAGTCTGCCCAGCACTATCCCTGCCTCCCACAACCGGCTCTGGCACAGACTGTATAAGTCTGCCCAGCACTATCCCCGCCTCCCAACCACCAGCCCCGCCTCCCACCACCAGCTCTGGCACAGACCGTATAAGTCTGCCCAGCACTATCCCCGCCTCCCAACCACCAGCCCCGCCTCCCACCACCAGCTCTGGCACAGACCGTATAAGTCTGCCCAGCACTATCCCTGCCTCCCACCACCGCCTCTGGCACAGACCGTATAAGTCTGCCCAGCACTATCCCTGCCTCCCACAACCGGCTCTGGCACAGACCGTATAAGTCTGCCCAGCACTATCCCCGCCTCCCACCACTGGCTCTGGCACAGACCGTATAAGTCTGCCCAGCACTATCCCCATCTCCCAACCACCAGCCCCGCCTCCCACCACCGGCTCTGGCACAGACCGTATAAGTCTGCCCAGCACTATCCCCGCCTCCCAACCACCAGCCCCGCCTCCCGATCTCGACTAAGCTGCTGAGGATCCATTCCTTCTGCACAGGATTCCTTTTTGCTTATCCCACACATGTTTGAATTCCATTACCGTTTTCATTTCCACCACCTCCCGCGGGAGGGCATTCCAAGCATCCACTACTCTGTCCGTGAAAAAATACTTCCTGACATTTTTCTTGAGCCTGCCCCCCTTCAATCTCATTTCATGTCCTCTCGTTCTACCATCTTCCCATCTCCGGAAAAGGTTCGTTTGCGGATTCATACCTTTCAAATATTTGAACGTCTGTATCATATCACCCCTGTTTCTCCTTTCCTCCAGAGTATACATGTTTAGTTCAGCAAGTCTCTCCTCATACGTCTTGTAACGCAAATCCCATACCATTCTCGTAGCTTTTCTTTGCACCGCTTCAATTCTTTTTACATCCTTAACAAGATACGGCCTCCAAAACTGATTTATTGAAACATCCAATGACTCGATATGTCATATTTTGGCATCAACGGGCTGCGTCAGGAATCTAAAAACAACAATAAAGATTATTACAAACAAGGTCAACAAAACGTACTTAATAGCTAAAAGTGGCACAGTAAAAAAAAACATATAGAGATGTACTGCACATTTACAAAAGGGATATATGCGTATTGCTTAACCTAACATACAAATTGGATTCCATAAAGGCTGAGAAATGAGAGCAAATACAGCCAAATACTTAAAAAACAGTACATACAAATCCTTAAACCATATTAAAACATAATAAAGCATAAAACAATACAATCATAGACATTATTATGGCATTTAACTAACCAAACCCATATAAATCAATCAAGAAATGGATAGAAAAGCAATCCTATCATAGTCCACTTATCAGATAAAAACATCAAGAATATATTCCCTTAAAATACTCTGAAAGAAAACTTGCAAGGGATGTGAAATAAAGAAATCAACATTTAAAATACCTTCTGCTGGAGGTTAGTAAACACTCTAGCTTTAAGACACTAGAGTAAAAACACATAATTTTATGCATATAAAAATGGTAGATAATATTTTGAAAACCTCTCTCCAGTCATGTGGTGATCTTTCAGGAATATAGAGCTGGTGGTGGGAGGCGGGACTGGTGGTTGGGAGGCGGGGATAGTGCTGGGCAGACATATACGGTCTGTGCCAGAGCCGGTGGTGGGAGTCGGGACTGGTGGTTGGGAGGCGGGGATAGTGTTGGGCAGAGTTATACAGTCTGTGCCAGAGCCGGTGGTGGGAGGCGGGACTGGTGGTTGGGAGGCGGAGATAGTGCTGGGCAGAGTTATATGGTCTGTGCCAGAGCCGGTGGTGGGAGTCGGGACTGGTGGTTGGGAGGCGGGGATAGTGTTGGGCAGAGTTATACAGTCTGTGCCAGAGCCGGTGGTGGGAGGCGGGACTGGTGGTTGGGAGGCGGAGATAGTGCTGGGCAGAGTTATATGGTCTGTGCCAGAGCCGGTGGTGGGAGTCGGGACTGGTGGTTGGGAGGCGGGGATAGTGTTGGGCAGAGTTATACAGTCTGTGCCAGAGCCGGTGGTGGGAGGCGGGACTGGTGGTTGGGAGGCGGAGATAGTGCTGGGCAGAGTTATATGGTCTGTGCCAGAGCCGGTGGTGGGAGGCGGGGCTGGTGGTTGGGAGGCGGAGATAGTGCTGGGCAGAGTTATATGGTCTGTGCCAGAGCCGGTGGTGGGAGTCGGGACTGGTGGTTGGGAGGCGGGGATAGTGTTGGGCAGAGTTATACAGTCTGTGCCAGAGCCGGTGGTGGGAGGCGGGACTGGTGGTTGGGAGGCGGAGATAGTGCTGGGCAGAGTTATATGGTCTGTGCCAGAGCCGGTGGTGGGAGGCGGAGCTGGTGGTTGGGAGGCGGAGATAGTGTTGGGCAGAGTTATACAGTCTGTGCCAGAGCCGGTGGTGGGAGGCGGGACTGGTGGTTGGGAGGCGGGGATACTGTTGGGCAGAGTTATACAGTCTGTGCCAGAGCCGGTGGTGGGAGGCGGAGCTGGTGGTTGGGAGGCGGAGATAGTGTTGGGCAGAGTTATACAGTCTGTGCCAGAGCCGGTGGTGGGAGGCGGAGCTGGTGGTTGGGAGGCGGAGATAGTGTTGGGCAGAGTTATACAGTCTGTGCCAGAGCCGGTGGTTGGGAGGCGGGACTGGTGGTTGGGAGGCGGAGATAGTGCTGGGCACAGTTATACGGTCTGTGCCAGAGCCGGTGGTTGGGAGGCGGGGCTGGTGGTTGGGAGGCGGGGATACTGTTGGGCAGAGTTATACGGTGTGTGCCAGAGCCAGTGGTGGGAGGCGGGACTGGTGGTTGGGAGGCGGAGATAGTGCTGGGCACAGTTATACGGTCTGTGCCAGAGCCGGTGGTTGGGAGGCGGGACTGGTGGTTGGGAGGCGGAGATAGTGCTGGGCACAGTTATACGGTCTGTGCCAGAGCCGGTGGTTGGGAGGCGGGGCTGGTGGTTGGGAGGCGGGGATACTGTTGGGCAGAGTTATACGGTGTGTGCCAGAGCCAGTGGTGGGAGGCGGGACTGGTGGTTGGGAGGCGGAGATAGTGCTGGGCACAGTTATACGGTCTGTGCCCTGAAAACGACAGATACAAATCAAGGTAAGGTATACACAAAAAGTAGCACATATGAGTTTATGTTGTTGGGCAGACTGGATGGACCGTGCAGGTCTTTTTCTGCCGTCATCTACTATGTTACCGTTACTATATCATAAACAGAAAGAAATAACAGAACTAGCACAGATTCATTGACTACAAAGAACTGAAAAAGTGCCACAAAAGAGATAAGGGATTAATCTAAGGTAATCAATAGACATAGAAGAAAATAAAACAGAGAGAAGAAAATAAGATGATACCTTTTTTATTGGACTAACTTAATACATTTCTTGATTAGCTTTCGAAGGTAACTCTTCTTCAGATCAGAAGGGCTACCTTCGAAAGCTAATCAAAAAATGTATTGGTAGTCCAATAAAAAAGGTATCATCTTATTTTCTTCTCTCTGTTTTATTTTCTTCTATGTCTATTGATTACCTTTTAAAGTAGACTAACACGGCTACCACATCTCTCTACTCAAGATTAATCTAAGAAAGCGAGATGTGTGAAACCATATTTTGCAACGCTCTTTGGAAAAAGCACATTACAGACAGTCCCACTGAAAGTTCTGGTGTTAAGATATATTAATCTAAAGTATTGATAGCTAGAGAAAAAAAATTGTACATTGGGTTTACAAACAACTGGTTTATTACGCTCAAAAGCTATGAAAGTTACGTGGCAACAAGGGCTAGCGATGTATATTGTGTGGCAGAAAGGGGAGTGGAATATGGACATCATAAAAAATGAATATATATAGTGTAAATTCTCAATACATCATGCTAACAACTTTACTTATTGAAAAGTAGATCTACCAAATGTCAAGAAACATGCAAATATTAAAGCAGATTGTGAAAACCACGTCCTTTACATCCCGAACACCTTCTACAAAAGTAATAATTACAAATATTAAAAATCAATATAAAAAGTAGGAAAGTATTCAAGTGGAAGTAATAAAACACAAAATCATTTTCGGTGCAAAGAGAAATGTAAAACTGAATTTCAGTTTAACACGCATCACTGACAACAAAATGTTCATTTTTAATTTAATTTGATTATTTATTCATTTATAAACAAATTATCAAGACAACTCTTGAAGACAGAAATACAGGCAATAATTGAACACAGGAAAGAAATATCATATAATAATAAATCCCTTCTAAGAGAAGTGGGGAGGGAGAGATGAGTGGGGGAATAGAAGGTTAATGTGGGAGGGGAGAAATTGTAAAAACTGTATGGTGACATTAGTTAATATGATGACCTATTGGTATGTGTTAAAATAATAATAATAATAAATCCCTTCTTAGACCACAAAAAAGGAGTTGGAGGAGGAGAAAATCAAAATATAGGAGATTAAACAAAAGGTAACAATTACTTTAACACAAGAATTAGCAGGTACTACCTCAAGGTCATATACTAATACACAGCCATAGTTGTTATACACACTATAAATTCTGTCGCAAAAGTGAAGGCATAAATGTTCCAAAGTGTAAATGTAATTTTAAAAAAAACTATCTTCATGAAAAAGTGGGGAAAAAATATTAATGTATAGTGAAGAACTGCATAAAACATATTCAAAGCAAAAAAACTGCCCAGTGGTAGAAAAAAAAATCTATCCAGTCCTTTAAAAAATGGCAGGTAAAATGTCATTGCACAACTGCAAAAAGGTAACTACTTGTGAAGAGTCTCACTATTACTACTATTAGCATTTATATAGCGCTACCAGACACACGCAAGGCTGAACAATTGACCTAGAGAGACAGTCCCTGCTCAAAGAGCTTACAATCTAGGTAAAACAGACAGACAAGACATTACGGGCAAGGGAATTACAGGGTAAAGAGGAACAGGGAGGAGGACAATGGGTAGTGACTAGGAGCCAAAGGCAGCAGTGAAAAGGTGAGCCCTTACGCCAAGCCCCCTCCCTGCCCATCTTCAAGTCTTTGCTTAAAGCCCACCTCTTCAATGCTGTGTTCGGCACCTAACCCTTACCGTTCAGTGAATCCAGACTGCCCCAATTTGACTGCCCCTATCGGACCGACCGTTCACTTGTCTATTAGATTGTAAGCTCTTTGAGCAGGGACTGTCTCTCTTTGTTAAATTGTACAGCGCTGCGTAACCCTAGTAGCGCTCTAGAAATGTTAAGTAGTAGTAGTAGTAGATTTAAAAACAGGTAGAAATGGAGCTAGACGTATGGGCTTGGGAAGGCGGTTCCAGGCATAAGGTGCAGAAAGATAAAAGGAGCGAAGTCTGGAGTTAGCGGTGGAGGAGAAGGGGGACGACGAGAGACTTGCTCAGAGAGCGGAGTTCACGGGGAGGAATGTAGGGAGAAATGAGAGAGGAGAGGTAATGAGGGGTCATAGAGTGGATGCATTTAAAGGTCATAGATAATGGTAAAGAAACCAAACCCATTCATAGAAGCCTTTCCAAAAGGAATGCAAATGCATGTCACTGACGTCACATTGACGCATCACTGTTCTTAAATACTTTCGACAAATTAAAGAGTTCATCATTGCATATGCTCCTCAATTTGCAATGTCCTTTGTCCAGGTCAAATTAGTGAAGCACACGTATGGTGCATGTTATCGCAGATAAACAGCGTGAATCAATCAAAAGTAACTGCTGGTAGAGAAGTAAATAGACCAAACCCTGTAGAAAAAAATTATGCATAATGGCCTGTGTTATTGTGTGAACCAGATAACGCAATCACTGATCACAAAAGTAAAGATTACGTTAGAATGAAAAGAGACTATTCTGTTGTAATAATGAAATGCAGGTTTATCTTTAGTGCAAAGAAAAACACAATATGGGCATAAGGTAAATGGCTAAAAGTTCACAAGCCCTTCTGACACATCCAACATAAATTGCAAATTCTGGAGAATTGGGCTGCTACTTAGAAAGGTGGGTAACAACATTCCAGGGAGCCAAAACAGTACAACGGAATCAGCTAAAACAAGTTTAAGCTATAGCCAACGAGGTGGAGATTTGGGTTATGACAAAGAAAGCCAATTCCGCACCCTGGTGTAATATAAAAGCTTTGTGATATAAGAATAAATTTGGAAAGTTTACCCCCTCCCAGCATTTGGCTAATGATATTCCTGTAGGTTTATTGACCCATAAAAATTTAACAAGGGAACGCTCTAGACATGCATAGAAAACTATGGGGAATAAGAGGGGGAATATACTTAATATATAGGTAATTTTGGCTATCACCATCTTTTGATGGTATCCAACCTGCCCCAGCAACATACCTTCAACAGGGACCATGAGTACGAAGCATATCATCCAGAATGCTGCAACACGCCTGATTATGGGCGTATCGAAATCCGCTCCTATTACAGCAATTCTAAAACAGCTACATTGGCTGGAGGTACGTTTTCAAAGCACTTAGACTTACAGAGTTCCATAGTACATATCTGCTGATGAATCAGTGTTGAAATTCTGCAGGAGCCCTGACGTTCAAGGCAATCAATGGACTGGACAGCTCACCCAGGAAGGAATCCTATCGGAAAACTGGGTCCCAACACTCTGCTATATATTATTATTGAACTGAAGTTAATTAACTCTTAATTCTTTGTCAGGTGTAGCAGTCTGACAACTAACTAACCGAAATCCCAGGCCTTACAGTAAAATTACCTTGATGTTTATAGATTGTTTCTTTTCCTTGTAAAATTGGCTTATTGCCTCGTTACTCCTATTTTTAAGTTAAACCCCCGGTATCTTTCAGTAAAGTTATGATTGTGAATTGTATACCTGCCTTTCTGATTAATTTTTCTATGAAACTGAGCAGCCTGCTTTCTCTTTTGCTCCAGTGGATCAGTGATCCAGAACTCTGTTTTCCCAGGTAACAGAAGAAGTGTCCTTGACTATTCACACCCCTTCTATTGAGCCTACGACGAACAGACGGATGCGGAAATGTTAAAGGAAATCAGGGACGCAAACAAACTGGGCAACACAATAATAATGGGGGATTTCAATTACCCGCATATAGACTGGGTTAATGTAACATCTGTACACGCAAGGGACATAAGATTTCTTGATGAAATCAAGGACAGCTTCATGGAACAGCTAGTTCAGGAGCCGACAAGAGAAGGAAAAATACTAGACTTAGTCCTTAGTGGTGCTCATGATCTAGTGCAGGGGGTAACGGTACGAGGGCCGCTTGACAACAGTGATCATAATATGATCGGTTTTGATATTGGCATTGAAGGAAGTGAAACTAGGAAATCAAGTACGCTAGCGTTTAACTATAGAAAAGGTGATTACGACAAAATGAGAAAAATGGTGAAAAAAAGACTGAAAGGAGCAGCTCGCAGAGTAAAAAACTTGCGTCAGGCGTGGATGCTGTTTAAAAACACCATCCTGGAGGTTCAGGACAAATATATTCCACGTATTAGAAAAAAGGGAAAAAAGACTAAACGTCAGCCGGCGTGGCTAAACAGTAAGATAAAGGAAGTCATTAGAGCCAAAAAACAATCCTTCAGAAAGTGGAGAAGAGAACCAACTGAAAGTAACAGGATAGATCATAAGGAATGCCAAGCCAAATGCAAAGCGGAGATAAGGAGGGCAAAAAAGGACTTTGAGAAGAAATTAGCGTTGGAAGCAAAAATACATAGTAAACATTTTTTTAGATACATTAAAAGCAGGAAACCGGCCAAAGAGTCGGTTGGGCCACTGGACGAAAATGGTGTTAAAGGGGCGATCAGGGAGGACAAAGCCGTAGCGGAGAAATTAAATGAATTCTTTGCTTCGGTCTTCACCGAGGAGGATTTGGGGGGGACACCGGTGCCGGAAAGAATATTTGAAGCGGGGGAGTCGGAGAAACTAAACGAATTCTCTGTAACCTTGGAGGATGTAATGGGTCAGTTCAGCAAGCTGAAGAGTAGTAAATCACCGGGACCTGATGGTATTCATCCCAGAGTATTAATAGAACTAAAAAATGAACTTGCGGAGCTACTGTTAGAAATATGCAATCTGTCCCTAAAATCGAGTGTAGTACCGGAAGACTGGAGGGTAGCCAATGTTACTCTCCGATTTTTAAGAAGGGTTCCAGAGGAGATCCGGGAAATTATAGACCGGTGAGTCTGACGTCGGTGCCGGGCAAGATGGTGGAGGCTATTATTAAGAATAAAATTGCAGAGCATATACAAAAACATGGACTGATGAGACAAAGTCAGCACGGATTTAGTGAAGGGAAGTCTTGCCTCACCAATCTAATGCATTTTTTTGAGGGGGTAAGCAAACATGTGGACAATGGGGAGCCGGTTGATATTGTATATTCTGGATTTTCAGAAGGCGTTTGACAAAGTGCCGCACGAAAGACTCCTGAAGAAATTGCAGAGTCATGGAATCGGAGGTAGGGTATTATTATGGATTAAGAACTGGTTGAAAGATAGGAAGCAGAGAGTAGGATTGCGTGGCCAGTATTCTCAGTGGAGGAGGGTAGTTAGTGGGGTCCCGCAGGGGTCTGTGCTGGGTCCGTTACTTTTTAATGTATTTATAAATGACCTAGAGATGGGAATAACTAGTGAGGTAATTAAATTCGCCGATGACACAAAATTATTCAGGGTCGTCAAGTCGCAGGAGGAATGTGAACGATTACAGGAGGACCTTGCGAGACTGGGAGATTGGGCGTGCAAGTGGCAGATGAAGTTCAATGTTGACAAGTGCAAAGTGATGCATGTGGGTAAGAGGAACCCGAATTATAGCTACGTCTTGCAAGGTTCCGCGTTAGGAGTTACGGATCAAGAAAGGGATCTGGGTGTCGTCGTCGATGATACGCTGAAACCTTCTGCTCAGTGTGCTGCTGCGGCTAGGAAAGCGAATAGAATGTTGGGTGTTATTATGAAGGGTATGGAGTCCAGGTGTGCGGATGTTATAATGCCGTTGTATCGCTCCATGGTGCGACCGCACCTGGAGTATTGTGTTCAGTACTGGTCTCCGTATCTCAAAAAAGATATAGTAGAATTGGAAAAGGTACAGCGAAGGGCGACGAAAATGATAGTGGGGATGGGACGACTTTCCTATGAAGAGAGGCTGAGAAGGCTAGGGCTTTTTAGCTTGGAGAAGAGACGGCTGAGGGGAGATATGATAGAAGTGTATAAAATAATGAGTGGAATGGATCGGGTGGATGTGAAGCGACTGTTCACGCTATCCAAAAATACTAGGACTAGAGGGCATGAGTTGAAGCTACAGTGTGGTAAATTTAAAACGAATCGGAGAAAATTTTTCTTCACCCAACGTGTAATTAGACTCTGGAATTCGTTGCCGGAGAACGTGGTACGGGCGGTTAGCTTGACGGAGTTTAAAAAGGGGTTAGATAGATTCCTAAAGGACAAGTCCATAGACCGCTATTAAATGGACTTGGAAAAATTCCGCATTTTTAGGTATAACTTGTCTGGAATGTTTTTACGTTTGGGGAGCGTGCCAGGTGCCCTTGACCTGGATTGGCCACTGTCGGTGACAGGATGCTGGGCTAGATGGACCTTTGGTCTTTCCCAGTATGGCACTACTTATGTACTTATGTACTTATGAGGTGGGAAAATGTGGGATACAAATGCAATAAATAAATAAATTAATATCTGAAGGCATCTTCTGGCCTATCCCAGGGGGTTACAGAAACTAGAATCCATCCAGAACTAAGGGTTTAGATGTGTTCAGAAGTATAGTTAGAAACACTCGATGTGCTTGGCTCTTTCTGCTTATGTTCATTACGTATATGCAGGGCTTTTTCTGAGGGGGTACTCGGCGGGGTACTGAGTATCGGCAACGTTTCCATTGTCTGCTAAAATTGACCCATGATCCCCAACTTTTAATGAAAGAGCCCAGGCCCTACATACCAGTCCTGCCTTGTCATAGATTCTGTGACTGGTTGCAGGGGGCCTGGCTATCGTGGGGTTGGTCCCACAGTGATCATCCCACCCCTGAAGGGTGGTCTGGCATTTGAGTACCGGCACCTTTTTTGCTAGAAAAAATGCACTTCGTATATAGCTGATACTTTGAACATTTTCGGTGCCCATCTATGAACCTTGATGTAGGTTGGATTCTGTTTCTTATTTTTTAAATCTGCTTTCTTTTGTATGTTTTATGAATTTTTATGTGTGTATATTGTACCGTGCCTTGGATAAAAGTGGGTTATAAATAACCAAAACTAAATCTACTGTTTATTGTTATCATTTTTCTTACTGGTTCTAGTAAAGGCAACCCAAACTGCTAGATTACCAGCTGCCCTACATAATGTAAAGGCTTAAAATATGATTGACTCCCCCTTCCCTACTGTTTTTACATTTCCATGGAGGGGTACTTATTAAGGCAAGTTACAGCAAAAATGTGCATTATTAGCACCCCTTAATGTGTGTTAACTGACTATTTAGGAGAATCCGCCAAGGGCGGAGAACTCAAACATCCCCCGGGAAAATAAAGAGATAAGACAAAAAAAAGTGGGCGTTTGACCACGGATGCCAAAGACTGGAAAGACGTGTACTTAAGATCAAAAGTTTATTGAGTGAAAAGACTCGACACAAACGTTGTGTTTTGGCCGCTAGGCCTGCATCAGGAGTGTACAATAAAAATATACATTCATAATGAAAAAAATATACTACAACAAGTGAATTCAATTAAAAACACATAAAATCATCAAATATATATTAAAAATAAAAGAATGATAACATCATACTCAAATACATAAAGACGATGTACAGCACTATGCAGGTCCCTGGAGCTGTTTTTAGTGGGTACTGCAGTGCACTTCAGGCAGGCTGACCCAGGCCCATCCCCCACTACCTGTTACACTTGTGGTGGTAAATGCGAGCCCTTCAAAACCCACCACAAACCCATTGTACCCACGTCTAGGTGCCCCGCTTCACCCATAAGGGCTATGGTAATGGTGCACAGTTGTGGGTAGTGGGTTTTGGGGGGGGGGGGTTGAGGGGCTCAGCACACAAGGTACGAGAGCTATGTACTTGGGAGCTTTTTCTGAAGTCCACTGCAGTGTCCGCTAGGGTGCCCGGTTGCTGTCCTGGCATTTGAGGGGGACCAGTGCACTACGAATGCTGGCTCCTCCCACGACCAAATGCATTGGATTTGGCCGGGTATGAGAAGGCCACCATTAGTTTCCATTATTGCCGGAAACCGATGGCGGCCATCTCTAATGCCGGCCCAAATGTTGAGATTTGGCCGGCCCCGACCGTATTATCAAAATGACAGATGGCCAGCCATCTTGTTTCGATAATGCAGTTGGGTACGCCGCTTTACGGGGCCGGCCATATAGATGGCCAGCCCCGTTCGATTATGCCCCTCCACGTTACTATGTTATATGTAAACCACTTTGATTGTAACCACAGGAAGGTGGTATATGAAATCCCATCCCTCCCTTCCCCTGAAGACCCCCTTCCCTTCTCTATTTCACCTGCAATGATCCTACATAGTTTATATGTAACGTCCAGAGGAACGGTTGGCAGCATCTCATTCCATCAACACTGTAGCACATCAGTAGCCCACTCCATAACCTGGTGGACAGAGATTTCAGGAAGGGAGTCCATAGTTGAATAAAGTGATCTATCTTTTTATGTCCACACCCAAGAATAGACAAACATCCCTTCCGAAGTATTTCATTTCATTTTAAGAAGAAGAAGAAACAAAATATGGAGAGTTCTTGAAATTTAATTTCCGACTATAGCATGCTCCTAAAGAGCTTTAGTTTCATGACACAGCAAGTCCATAAGAAGATTTTCCAGTACTTTGGAAAGATCCGGAGCTTCTGACTCTTGTTTGTTCCATTCAACGGAAAAGGAGCAGCAAAAATTGGACATTTGTTATCATGAAGCTCATCTCTTTGCAGCAGATTTCCTCACGTCTCACTTGACAATCTTCTGCTTTTCACGAACACCTTCTGAATGCCATGTTTAATCTCTTTGGTCCTCACACCATAGACGATGGGGTTCAGAGATGGAGGGACAATGAGATGTAAAACATTTGCCATGTTCGGGATATCCGACGGGATTTTGTGTGCATTTTTGTGGGTAATGACCAAAACCACAAGGACTGTGTAAAAGAACAGAATGAGAGTGAGGTGGGAAGAGCAGGTACTTAAGGCTTTCATTGCTGCCCCTTCAGCCTGCAGTTTCAGCACAGCCCGGAAGATGAAACAATATGAGATGATGATCAACGCAAGGTCGCCACTTAGAAAAGACCAGGCCACTGTCAGCTGGTAAGCACTGCTTATGGTAAAATCTTCACAGGCCAGGGATACCACTGCTAGGTTGGCACAGAAACTGTATTTGATGGTATTTCTGGAGCAGTAATGTAGCCTGGCAGCAAGAAAAGGCAGTGGTAGAACCAACACTGTGTTTCTGATCAGGATAAAAGCCGTAGCCTTTACTACAAAGCTATTGGTAATTATGTACAAATATCGTAAGGGGTTGCAGATTGCAACATAGCGATCATAAGCCATGACAAGAAAGACCCCAGACTCCACGCCAAGAAGACAATGAATAAAGTATATCTGAGTGAAACAAGCTGAGGAGCTGATGGTCTTTGCACCAAACCAGAGGATCCCCAGCAGTTTGGGGGTAACTGAGTTGCACAGACCTAAATCCACCAGTGCCAGCATGGCCAGAAAATAGTACATGGGCTCGTGGAGGTTTGGATCAGCGTAGAACGTGATCAGTAGAGTGATGTTGGCCATGAGAGCTATGAAGAAGAGAAGAGCCAGGGGGATGGAGAGCCAGTGTTGCCAGCTTTGGATCCCAGGGAAACCCACGAGGATGAACTCAGACACCTCTGTGCTGCCGCTGCTGCTGGTATTGGAAAAGAACATGGCCAAGGGTCACTGTGGATACAAGTTTGAGAAGAGAGACTCAATAATATTTGTTGCTTAAAAGATATCCATATAAGTTACTCAGAAATGTTTAAACATGTTTTCATCCACAACTGTTCATTGAAGTAGGACAGCTGACTATGCAGTCTAGTGGACAAGTTATCATAAAAGGAAAAATATGGACAGCTACATATGTTGTCCTACTTAAATGGACGAACTTATTAGAAAGCAATTGACCGTCACCGCTTTCTGGTTGACTTTGCCTCTAAAATGCTCCCAATTACTCCTATCTGTATAATTTACGGACAGACCTCAAGGATGACCAGCCAAATATTAGGTATTGACTGGCTCCAATTTAAAAAAAAACAACAGCAATAAAACATTTATGGTGTTAACTCTATAATTAACCACATAAATCATTTCTTACACATATTGCACAGTAGGGTATAAAATGCCTTTCAATGACCTTCAAAGTGGTTCAAAATACACAAGTGTAACAAAGAGAGGGAACTAAGCACAAACAAAGTCCAAGCAAAAAAAACAGCACAAAGGGCCTTTAAAAACAAAAGGGACACAAAACTTATATTGAAAAACATTTTAATGATCAAATTTGATTGAAGAAAGACCCGACATGGGCCGTGTTTCGGTGCTACCGCACCTGCGTCAGGGGTCTACATAGAACACAATATAATAAACATTAAAAATTAGAAATTAATGGTTAAAAAATTAAAAATGATAACATAATCAACTTGGTATATGTAAAAAAATGTGACTAGAAAGGAACCAAAAACATTTCCTTTATATATATATATATATATATATATATATATATATAATCCTTCATGAAAAAAAATAGATGCAATATTTCTCAAAAAAAAAAATTTTTTAATTCCCTTTAAAAACATTTACATATAATTTTTATAAAAATACATACATATATACTGTATACACACACAAGCTTATGAAATTTAGATGAACTAATCAAATAATAATGCAATATTATGCATAAAACCATATGTATATAATCATGCATTCAAAATATGAAATTTAATTTCATATAATTCTCAATATGATGTTTTGGGGTTTTTTTTGATTGAAAAATAAATTAATACATATGTGTGTATATATATATACACACACATGCATATACACATACACATATATATATTGTAACCAGGTACCTCTAAGTGCAGCCAAGGATAGAACAATCTCCTCCAGCCACAGGCTCCTGGTACAGTCAAGAAATAAATGTCCATCAGCAACTTCAATCTTAAGGACTTTATTCCATGCAGGTTTCTAGTAGACCTGATACACAGTTCCAACAGCAGTATTCGCCTTCAATCTTAAGCACATATAAGCCACCTGAAAGTGTGTGGCAAATAGTCCCCTTTAAGCAGTAGGCTATCAGCACATATCAGAATTCAATACAGGCTCACAGTCAGCTCCAGTCTGGGCTCTTTATCCATAAACAGGTACTATTTGTAAAACATATATCTATAAAATAATATTGAGCTGTTGACGACTGGCTTAATAATTTTAGTAAGGTATGGATTACAATTTATAATCATTAAAAAAGAAATGACAAAAGCCAGACAGTGAGTAATTAAGATTGACATATAACGGACACTTTACCTGCTATCAAACAAGACTCAAACACCAAATGTAAAACGACAAGGATTAACTGACTACAAAAAACTATTAGCTTAGTGTTATATATTTAATCCTCAATCATAAATGGAAGTCGCTTAAACTAACTGCTTGCAAGAAACTGTTGACTAAGTATTATATATTTTTTAATCCTCAATGGTAAATGGAAGACGCTTACCTCCATATGTCATACAATATTGAGCGCACGCCCACCTTGAAAGTAAATGTCAGAATAACAAAGAAAGTACCGTTGGAAGAATCCAGTTTAAATGTATACAGCCTGATGACGTCAAAAATGACGTAAAGCGTTGATTATCATAATAGATTGAAAGAGTTTAAATATATACAACCTAGTGACGTCAAGACGTCAGAATTGGTGTTTAACGTCTATCATAGTATTAGATTAAAGAATTAATGTCTATATACTTTATTACAAATAACAATGTCTAAATATAACTACGACCTTGTTTGTCTAACAGTGAGTTAGCTAATACTATATTTGATCAATAATACTTGATATTATTTTTAATCTATATATTTGTTATAATTTTTGATTAATATATTTGGTTACATATGTTTATGGTAAATTAAAAGATTTTTCTATATTATTTTTTTATATATCATTTTCAATATACTTTTATATATTAATATTAATCATGATAAATTAATGACTCATAAATAGATTGTTGTTTATAAATATAGACAATTACGGATGTTTTAAATATATTTTTTTGGTGTAGGAATTTAATTATAATATAGTATTATCTAACTCACTGCTATTACTATATTGGACATTTAACGCTTTACTTACATCGCCAGAATGTACACCATTTGTATTTTATGCAAGCATTATTTATATATACGTTAGAGACTATTTGCAGCCATATGTCATCATGACGGTCTGAATATTTAATTTGATAATTTTAAAACGTTAAACAAACAAGGTTGTAGTTATATTTAGACATTGTTATTTGTAATAAACTATATAGACATTAATTCTTTAATCTAATACTATGATAGACGTTAAACGCCAAGTTCATAGACCATTATTAAATGGACTTGAGGGAAAATCCACTATTTCTGGGATAAGCAGTATAAAATGTTTTGTACTTTTTTGGGATCTTGCCAGGTATTTATGACCTGGATTGGCCACTGTTGGAAACAGGATGCTGGGCTTGATGGACCTTTGGTCTTTCCCAGTATGGCAATACTTATGTACTTATGTACTCTCTTGTTGCTCATGCTGTGTTGAGCAAATTATTGCTGAAACCATGGCCCTTGTAGCCCCCACCCTACCCCACCCCACCCCCATTCCACTGCTTATGGTGCAGTTGATGGTAAAAGTAATTCCCTGTACACAAGTACCAAGTCCTGAATGACTCATGCAGGCTACCACTTGGGTAATGGTTTCTTTGCAGATTATTAGGGTCGTTTGCCATTTCTTTGCCAAGTTATCTTTTCATTAGGTTGAGTTTTCAGGTTATATTTCAACCAATCGATTTAGGGAAATGTCCTGCTAGAATGGATCAGTTAGCTCCTGGCTAAAAATTCATCTAAATATAGTAGAGAAAATCAAGCGTTTGGGAGATTTTTTTAATGCATCTAAGCATTAGTGATTAACAGCTGGGCAGACACATCCTTCCCCTCCCTGTTACACACCCAAACCTAAACACAAAGGTAAAGCACTGTATTGCAATTAGATCATCTCATGTGGCAGATGTGCTCTGAGTGTTATGTTTGCACTTGCAGTGAGCTTCATGAGCATCTGGTGTGCTTTATGGCAAGATATCAGGAGATACCTAGGGACAAGGTCAGAGGGACCTTTCAGTGAGGGCTGAGCAATCGTGAGTAATACAGAACAGAGAAATTCTATTACTGCAGCTCCAAGTAATTTCCTAAAACCAGAGAAATCACTTTAAAGCTCTACTTTTATATAAAACTCTGTCTCCTTAGATTCTTCAATTATTGCCCCCCCCCCCAAAAAAAAAGAAACACAGGACTATAATCACTTTTTTCTCCCCCTTCCCCCCCCCAAAAAAAAAAAAATTCTCTCTTATCTTACTTCAAAAACAGAACCTGACAAAGGGGGGGGGGGGGGGCTTGGGCAGTTAGGGAAGCAATATGTGAATCAGGATGACAGCTAAAACCCATGAGTTCTAATCCCAGCCCTTCACTTACCTTTTGTATGACTGTGAGTCACTTCTTATCCCTGTTTCTCATCAGAAAGCATGAACTGTGCTGTGTTGTCTCGGCTCAGTCTTCGTAAGACTGTGGTGTCTCGGCTCAGTCTCTCCCTGTGTCCTGGTGTGGACTGTGGTGTCTCGGCTCAGCCTCCCTTTGTGTCTTGGTAGAGACTGTGGTGGCTCAGTCTCTCCCTGTGTCCTGGTGCGGACTGTGGTGTCTCGGCTCAGTCTCTTCCTGCGTCCTGGTGTGGACTGTGGTGTCTCGGCTCAGCCTCCCTTTGTGTCTTGGTAGAGACTGTGGTGGCTCAGTCTCTCCCTGTGTCCTGGTGCGGACTGTGGTGTCTCGGCTCAGCCTCCCTTTGTGTCTTGGTAGAGACTGTGGTGGCTCAGTCTCTCCCTGTGTCCTGGTGCGGACTGTGGTGTCTCGGCTCAGTCTCTCCCTGTGTCCTGGTGCGGACTGTGGTGTATCGGCTCAGCCTCCCTTTGTGTCTTGGTAGAGACTGTGGTGGCTCAGTCTCTCCCTGTGTCCTGGTGCAGACTGTGGTGTCTAGGCTCAGTCTCTCCCTGTGTCCTGGTGCGGACTGTGGTGTCTCAGCTCAGTCTCTCCCTGTGTCCTAGTGCAGACTGTGGTGTCTAGGCTCAGTCTCTCCCTGTGTCCTGGTGCGGACTGTGGTGTCTCAGCTCAGTCTCTCCCTGTGTCCTGGTGTGGACTGTGGTGTCTCGGCTCAGCCTCCCTTTGTGTCTTGGTAGAGACTGTGGTGGCTCAGTCTCTCCCTGTGTCCTGGTGCAGACTGTGGTGTCTCGGCTCAGTCTCTCCCTGTGTCCTGGTGTGGACTGTGGTGTCTCGGCTCAGCCTCCCTTTGTGTCTTGGTAAAGACTGTGGTGGCTCAGTCTCTCCCTGTGTCCTGGTGTGGACTGTGTTATCTGGGCTCAGTCTCTCCCTGTGTCCTGGTGCGGATTATGTGTCCTAGCTGAGCCTCTCCTGCCCGGCATAGCTGCCCCTATTCAGGCATTGAGTGTTGACATACCCTACCCATATCTAGCAGCCAGTCCATCTCTTAGTGCTGGCAAGCAGTACTCAGACTTTTTATCGTCTACTGGAGTGCAGTGGCAATGGGGAGCAGATCCATTGAGGATTACGGAGGGACCTTCTCTAATTTATTCCCAAATAACCACAGCCCGGAGCAGGTTGTTGCTGTTCAGTCAAAATGCTTTGGGTGTTTTCATGACTAAGAGGAGCAAAAGGGACTCAGATGCATCTCATTTTCTCTGCCCAGATGTTGTTTTAATTGGTGTCGAGGAATGTATATTCTGTGTCCCAGTCAAAGGCAGAACACCACAGTATCACAGTAAATGATGACAGCTAAAACCCGCAAGGTCCATCCAATCTGCCCAACGCTCGCCACTCTGTGTGGGCCCCAGTAACCCATGCTTAAATGCTGGTTGTTAAGTGTCCACCATGCCAACCATAAAGGCAGCTAAACATGATGGTGATGATATGTGGTTATAACCAAGACTCCAGGTATTGCTGACAGTATTCAACTTACCAGTCAAGTTGTCTTCTTCTCTCCCCTGAGCTGCACAGCACCCTTACTCACAGCATGTGACAATAAAGTCATCTACAAAACTCGAGTTGCAGAAGCTTCACCATCTTTTACCATTTGTGGAACACAGACCAGAGAAGTCTTTCCGGCATCAGCCAGATCTTCTTTCAGTCTTTTGTCATTTATGGGATACACCGTAGAAGTCTGTCCAACATCAGTCTCGGTTCCCATTACTCTTGCCCATGTTGTATTTTATTCTCTTTCTATTTAGGCATTCCCTGTGTCTATCTCAGGCATTTTTGACTCTACCACCTATCCTGGAAGGCCCATTTAGGCATCTACTACCCTCTCTGTGAAAAAGTATTTCCTCATGTTACTCCTACGTCTACCTTCCTGCAACCTCCATTCATGTCTTTTGGAAGAGGATTGTTTGAATATTAAAACCTTTTAAGTACTTAAATGTCTGTATCATATCACCTTTTCTCAAGCTTATACATATTCAAGTCCCCCAGTCTCTTCTCATACACCTTATGGCACAAACCCTGTACCCTCAAAGTCTTTTTATGTCATTGAGGAGATTTGGCCTTCAAAACTGGACATGGTACTCCAAGTGGGGCCTCACCAATGACTTGTACAGGGACATCAGTACCTCCTCTGTCCTGCTGGTTAGGCCTCTCCCTGTGCAGACTAGCATTCTTCAGGGAATAGCCACCGCCTTGAGATCCTTAGACATTACCACCCCAAGGTCTCTTTCCTGATCTGTATGTGTCAGTTTCACTTATAACCAAGACTTAGGTTATTGGGCCTGTCCAGGACATCCCCTCTTCTCACAGGTCCTGGCAGGGATGAAGACAACCAAAGACCATGTTCTCACTAGTCCTACTGTTTTTATAACCTAGTAGCCTAGTGGTTAGCGCAGCAGACTTTGATCTTGGGGAAGTGGGTTTGATTTCCACTGCAGCTCCTTGTGCCACTGGGTAAGTCACTTAACCCTCCATTGCCCAAGATACAAATAAGTACCTGAATATATGTAAACTGCTTTGAATGTAGTTGCAAAAACCACAGAAAGGTGGTATATCAAGTCCCATTTCCCTTTCCCTATTTGAGATTCTACATGGAATGTTGCTACTGTTTGAGATTCTGTTGCTACTATTTGAGATTCTGGAATGTTGCTGCTATTTGAGGAGATTCTACGTGGACTGTTGCTAGTGGAGGAGTAGCCTAGTGGTTAGTGCAGCTGATTTTGATCCTGGGAAACTGGGTTCTATTCCCACTACAGCTCCCAGCGACTGGGACCAACACAATAAGTAAAATAAAATGACCAGACAACGAAGGTAGAAAAAATAATGTATTTTCTATCCCCCCCCCCCCCTCCACCCCTGATATTCAAAACCATTTAACCGGCTAGGAATGGCGGGGGTAGAGTCAACCAAAGACCTCGTACATTCCCCAACCATAGCATGTATTACCTTTAAACTATTCTTCTACTGTCATTCAACAACCAGGAACGCTTTTCCTCTGCAACTTACCCAGGAACCCACCCCCTTGGGCTGAACCCTTTACCACCCACAACCTCAGAACCCTCCCCTCATGATCTTTACTAATCCCCATTATAATGGAGGATTATGTGTTATATTGCACCATATGCTATGAGTTTATCTTATTGGGTAGGCTGGATGGACCGTGCAGATCTTTACCTGCTGTCATCTACTATGTTACTATGTTCTCTTGCTGCAGTTCCTCCTTAACTCTTCTTTCTTACTTCTTCTTATGTTTCTTTTTGGGAATGCCACTCATCGGGTAAGTCACCCTTGGGGGGAATTCTGTATAGGCAAGGAAAGTTAGGTGCTAGGATGATTTGTGTCATTCTACATGGAACGGCCTTTATAGCACCCACTTTTGCCCCTAACTTTGAGCGTGAGCGTTCATGTCTGCCAAAGGCTGGTGTAAATGCTCTCACCCAACTAAAGGCAGTTAGATGCAGTGTTCTATAACTCCATGCCTAAATCCCATGTGTCTCCCATGTCCCTCCCAGGGCCACACCCGTTTTGAGTTAGGCACTGAAAATTAGACGCACATGTTACAGAATCTAACGTAGGGCAGATCCATGTGTAACTGCTGATTACTGCCAATTAAGTGCTTGTTAACACGAATTATTGATTATTTATTTATTTATTTGTTGCCTTTGTATCCCACATTTTCTCACCTCTTTGCAGGCTCAATGTGGCTTACAATACATCATGAATGGTGGAAATACATAAGAAAATGTACATTTAGTATTACAGGAGCATCTTGGGTAACATGATATTGATAGAACATGATAGTAGTTATCACCAATTAAGCCAATTACTTTGTGCGCAGATCTTGGATTCATGAGCAAAACTGAGCACCTAACTTTGGGTGACCTATACAGAATTCCGCAGTCCTATCTGTACCCTTTTTCTTTCATCACCAGCTTCAGACTCTGTTCCTTTCACCTTGATATGTCATAAGCCTGGAACATAGTAACATAGTAACATAGTAGATGACGGCAGAAAAAGACCTGCATGGTCCATCCAGTCTGCCCAACAAGATAAACTTATATGTGCTACTTTATGTGTATACCTGACCTTGATTTGTATCTGCCATTGTCAGGGTACAGACCGTATAAGTCTGCCCAGCACTTGCCCTGCCTCCCAACCACCAGCCCCGCCTCCCCCCACCGGCTCTGCCACCCAATCTCGGCTAAGCTTCTGAGGATCCCTTCCTTCTGAACAGGATTCCTTTATGTTTATCCCACGCATGTTTGAATTCCGCTACCGTTTTCATCTCCACCACCTCCCAGGGGAGGGCATTCCAAGCATCCACCACTCTCTCCATGAAAAAATACTTCCTGACATTTTTCCTGAGTCTGCCCCCTTCAATCTCATTTCATGTCCTCTCATTCTACTGCCTTCCCATCTCCGGAAAAGGTTTGTTTGCAGATTAATACCTTTCAAATATTTGAACGTCTGTATCATATCACCCCTTTTTCTCCTTTCCTCCAGGGTATACATGTTTAGTTCAGCAAGTCTCTCCTCATACGTCTTGTAACGCAAATCCCATACCATTCTCGTAGCTTTTCTTTGCACCGCTTCGATTCTTTTTACATCCTTAGCAAGATACGGCCTCCAAAACTGAACATAATACTCCAGATGGGGCCTCACCAACGACTTATACAGGGGCATTAAAACCTCTTTTCTTCTGCTGGTCACACTTCTCTCTATACAGCCTAGCAACCTTCTAGCTACGTCCACCACCTTGTCACACTGTTTCGTCGCCTTCAGATCCTCAGATACTATCACCCCAAGATCCCTCTCCCCGCCTAACACATACGTCTCCCGTGGATTTCTACTCCCTAAGTGCATCACTTTGCATTTCTTCGCATTGAATTTTAATTGCCAAACCTTAGACAATTCTTCCTGAGTCAGTTTGACAAGCTCCATTTCTGGTTCTAAAGAAATCCAGGCTAAAAGCCCACTTATTTTGAGGCTGCTTTTAAATCTTAATCCTTTATTGTCCTCAAAGTGGCTTACAATACATCATGGATAGTGGAAATAAGAAAATAATAGTCATTTGGTATTACAGAAGGATTTTGGGTTATATGGTAATGGAATTCATGATAGTAATTATACATACAGTGGGGGAAATAAGTATTTGATCCCTTGCTGATTTTGTAAGTTTGCCCACTGACAAAGACATGAGCAGCCCATAATTGAAGGGTAGGTTATTGGTAACAGTGAGAGATAGCACATCACAAATTAAATCCGGAAAATCACATTGTGGAAAGTATATGAATTTATTTGCATTCTGCAGAGGGAAATAAGTATTTGATCCCCCACCAACCAGTAAGAGATCTGGCCCCTACAGACCAGGTAGATGCTCCAAATCAACTCGTTACCTGCATGACAGACAGCTGTCGGCAATGGTCACCTGTATGAAAGACACCTGTCCACAGACTCAGTGAATCAGTCAGACTCTAACCTCTACAAAATGGCCAAGAGCAAGGAGCTGTCTAAGGATGTCAGGGACAAGATCATACACCTGCACAAGGCTGGAATGGGCTACAAAACCATCAGTAAGACGCTGGGCGAGAAGGAGACAACTGTTGGTGCCATAGTAAGAAAATGGAAGAAGTACAAAATGACTGTCAATCGACAAAGATCTGGGGCTCCACGCAAAATCTCACCTCGTGGGGTATCCTTGATCATGAGGAAGGTTAGAAATCAGCCTACAACTACAAGGGGGGAACTTGTCAATGATCTCAAGGCAGCTGGGACCACTGTCACCACGAAAACCATTGGTAACACATTACGACATAACGGATTGCAATCCTGCAGTGCCCGCAAGGTCCCCCTGCTCCGGAAGGCACATGTGACGGCCCGTCTGAAGTTTGCCAGTGAACACCTGGATGATGCCGAGAGTGATTGGGAGAAGGTGCTGTGGTCAGATGAGACAAAAATTGAGCTCTTTGGCATGAACTCAACTCGCCGTGTTTGGAGGAAGAGAAATGCTGCCTATGACCCAAAGAACACCGTCCCCACTGTCAAGCATGGAGATGGAAATGTTATGTTTTGGGGGTGTTTCTCTGCTAAGGGCACAGGACTACTTCACCGCATCAATGGGAGAATGGATGGGGCCATGTACCGTACAATTCTGAGTGACAACCTCCTTCCCTCCGCCAGGGCCTTAAAAATGGGTCGTGGCTGGGTCTTCCAGCACGACAATGACCCAAAACATACAGCCAAGGCAACAAAGGAGTGGCTCAGGAAGAAGCACATTAGGGTCATGGAGTGGCCTAGCCAGTCACCAGACCTTAATCCCATTGAAAACTTATGGAGGGAGCTGAAGCTGCGAGTTGCCAAGCGACAGCCCAGAACTCTTAATGATTTAGAGATGATCTGCAAAGAGGAGTGGACCAAAATTCCTCCTGACATGTGTGCAAACCTCATCATCAACTATAGAAGACGTCTGACCGCTGTGCTTGCCAACAAGGGTTTTGCCACCAAGTATTAGGTCTTGTTTGCCAGAGGGATTAAATACTTATTTCCCTCTGCAGAATGCAAATAAATTCATATACTTTCCACAATGTGATTTTCCGGATTTAATTTGTGATGTGCTATCTCTCACTGTTACCAATAACCTACCCTTCAATTATGGGCTGCTCATGTCTTTGTCAGTGGGCAAACTTACAAAATCAGCAAGGGATCAAATACTTATTTCCCCCACTGTATGTGATCTGCTGCATACTGGCAGTACGATATACATTAAAAAATATTGGTAGTCTCTTAATCTCATGGTTTCTGTGGCACAGGGTCCTTTACAGAGTCTGTCAGATCTCCCCTGACAGTGCTGGTCAAGCTCCTTCTGATTCCACAAAGCTGAATAAACCTAAACTGGCAGCACAGAGACAAGTTTAACTAATACAAGGGCAGCAGCCAGACTGGAAGAGCAACAGCGCCATCTCGAGTTCATGTGGAGTCCTGCAGGGCTAAGAGCCAGCAGAGAGGGAACCAAATCCCCAGAAGCTCTGAGTTACCTTGGTACCTCTTTATCATTTATGGTTTATTAGATTTGATATACTGTTCTTCCTGCAGGCATTGCAGAGTGGTTTACACAATAAAATCCATGAGAAAGAAGAGGTAGAGAGAGGAAAAAGAACTCCATCATGTGATATTTGTATTTATTTATTTATTAGGATTTATTTGCCACCTTTTTGAAGGAATTCACTCGGCAGTGTACAGTAAGAATAAGTCAAACATAGGCAATAGACAATTACAGCAGTAAAAATATTCAAATAACAATACAAAGTATGGCATAGTATATACTACTTACAATGTCAACACAATACACAATAAAATATTTTAATAGCGTAAGCAAAGATGGAACATATAGATAGATAATAGGAGTAAGAAAATAAGGGACTAGTTAAAGAAAGATAGGTTAGCAATCAAATATACATCGTATACACAGAGACATTCATATATGTTCAGTAGGTTCTAGGTCAGTTCCCATCAGGACAATTCCCACCACACCAGGGAGGACAATTCCCACCCATAACCCAAAACACACAAGGCAAGTAATCTCCCTCCCTTTTCTCTCCCAGTACCCCTCACCCCCCACTGCAACATTATCTTTTGCATATCACTTTCCCCTTCCAGATATGCCCCCACAACCCCCCCCCCCCCCCCCAACTAGGTTTCAACCTAATTCATGTTTAATCCGGGACCTAAATGTCATAAATAAGTAAATACATAAATTGATAAATACAAATTACTACTCTACCCATGAAAAGTTATTTTGTTATTATACGTCCTCTGTGTACATCCGTATGCTGCTCTAACCTCCTTGTTCCAGATGCCAGGACTTAAGGGACCTGATACAAGAAAGAAGCTACAGTTGGTATTAAAAAGAAAAAAGGCTAGGGAGGGTGGGAAATGACCGGGGGAGGGGGGGAGAAGTCCTTGGTGGAAATTGTCCCCCTTAAGTGGGAATTGTCCCTGGGGGAATTTTCCTAGGTGGGATTGGTGGGTGGCAACTTGTCTGATACCATCCATTGAGCCAGCTGGTCCAGGACGCCATGTCCCCAGTGAGAAATCAATCTCTGAAAGCTTTTTGAACTTTGGGGTAGGAAGTTCTAGACAGCTCTGGGAGGGGAGGGAGTTCCAAAGGGAGGGAGCAACTATTTCTAGTCTTATGCAATCTTGCTATTCGTGGGAATGGAATTTGTATTCAGCGGTCATTGAGAGAATGGAGAAGCCTAAGGGGAGAATAAGGGGTAACAGAACAGACAAAGTAGGAGGGAATACAAAGACACAGGGCCTTAAAAGATAGGTTGAGAATCTTAAATTGGATATGGTATGTAATGGGTAACCAGTGGTGGGGACTATTTGGTTAAAGTTATCCAGTTAACCTTATTTGAACATCCTTCTTCTGACTATTGTCTACCTGACATTTTAGAAGTTCCAAGTTAAAAACAAACAGAGAGGGTAATACAGCATACACAAGAAGTATACAAACAAAAAAGCAACACTGGGCCTTCAAGATGGAGACAACAAGAGTCCTTTAATCACGGATGACCCGACATGGGCCATGTTTCAGCGTTAAGCAACGCCTGCCTCAGGGGTCAGATTTTTGTAAAAAGAAATGCATATAAATCCAATGCCTTAATAGTTAAAATGATTCTTCAAAAACAAGCGTGTCTATCAGGAATAACAGCCGCGATGTGAAAATCTCCTGTTTAAACAAACTGGTAAAAGCCAGGAAGATTTTAGGCTAGTCCTAGGTATTTTGAGAACCTGATGGGACCTGCAGAACTGATTTGAATCCCCTTGATATTCAAAACTATTTACTACTACTACTACTACTTAACATTTCTAGAGCGCTACTAGGGTTACGCAGCGCTGTACAATTTAACAAAGAGAGACAGTCCCTGCTCAAAGAGCTTACAATCTAATAGACAAGTGAACGGTCGGTCCGATAGGGGCAGTCAAATTGGGGCAGTCTGGATTCACTGAACGGTAAGGGTTAGGTGCCGAACGCAGCATTGAAGAGGTGGGCTTTAAGCAAAGACTTGAAGACGGGCAGGGAGGGGGCTTGGCGTAAGGGTTCAGGAAGGTTGTTCCAAGCATAGGGTGAAGCGAGGCAGAATGAGCGGAGCCTGGAGTTGGCGGTGGTGGAGAAGGGTACTGAGAGGAGGGATTTATCCTGTGAACGGAGGTTACGGGCGGGAACGTAAGGGGAGATGAATATGTATGACATCTAATTGTATGCATTGCCTTCATTGATTGCAAATAGATTTCATGCATATTCAATGTGGAAATCCTAAAAACTCGACCTGGCAAGGGCCAAGGTTGGACGCCCCTGCTGTAAAGGATTATTAGGGTCTATGTTCCTTTATAGAACAGGCTCCGACCAGGTGGTCTCTGGACAACTATTTACAGGCACATAATTATAAAGTTACCACCAATCCCCCGGATTCTATAAATGATAACTAAAGTAGAGTGTGCTAATCAGTGCACAACTTAATTGATTAGTTAAAATCTGGAATTCTTTGTCAGAGGATATGGTAACAGTGGTTAACGTATCTGGGTTTTAAAAAGCTTTGGACAAGTTCCTGGAGGAAAAGACCATAGTCTGATATTGAGACAGACGTGGGGGAAGCCACTGCTTACCCTGGGATTGGTAGCATGAAATGTTGCTACTGTTTGAGATTCTGCACGGAATCTTGTGGTTCTTTGGGGTTCTACATGGAATGTTCCTACTCTTTGAGATTCTGTACGGAATCTTGTTACTCTTTAGGATTCTAGAATCCTGCTACTCTTTGGGGTTCTACATGAAGTGTTGCCACAATTTGGGTTTCTACCAGGTACTTGTGACTTGGCTTGGCCACTGTTTTGAAAACAGGATACTGGGCTAGATGGACCATTGGTCTGACCTAGTATGGCTACTCTTATGTTCTTATGTAAGTTACACATGTAAATAGCAGCCCCACCCATGTACTGCTCATGTTCCACTCATGTATACACCCCCTTGCATTTTTTGCTACGCCACTTTCATGCAGCACTACAGCACTTTAGGGGTCCTTTTACTAAGCTGTGGTAAAAGGGGGCCTGCGCTAGCATCAGCGCATGATTTTGACACTCGCTGAGGCTCCCTTTTACCGCTGGAAAAGAAATGGCCATACGGTAAATAAACCACTTGATGTACTACTACTTATCATTTCTATAGCGCTACTAGACGTACGCAGCACTGTACACTTGAACATGAAGAGACAGTCCCTGCTCGACAGAGCTTACAATCTAATTAGGACAGACAAACAGGACAAATAAGGGATAAGGACTAAGGGTTGCAAAATTCCGGAATCCCAGAGAGTAGCAAGATTCTGGAATCCCAAACACTACTACTCAGGGGCATAGCCAGACAGCAGATTTTGGGTGGGCCTAGCCAAGAAGTGGGTGGGCACCAAATGTTCTCTCCCCTACCCCCACATCAAAAAAATATCTCAGCTGATGGGAAAATGCTTCTCTCCAGTCTCCACCTTGGTAGTCTGCTGAAAACTGAGCATGCAAAGGTGCAAGTATTGTGGAGAGCAGCATTTTCATTACCATGTGCTACTGTTGGATGGGCCTGAGCCCTAAGCGAGTGGGCCCCGGCCCACCCAGGCCCACCTGTGGCTACGCCACTGCTACTACTACTACTTATCATTTCTATAGCTCTACTAGATGTACGCAGCGCTGTACACTTGAACATGAAGAGACAGTCCCTGCTCGACAAAGCTTACAATCTAATTAGGACAAACAAGAGATAAGGGAACATTAAAGTGAGGATGATAAAATAAGGGTCCTGAGCAAGTGAACAAGGGTTAGGAGTTAAAAGCAGCATCAAAAAGGTGGGCTTTTAGCTTAGATTTGAAGACGAATGGCTTGCTATGCGGCCATTTCGGGGGGAAGCACTTACCATCACCCACTGAGGCGACAGCAAGGGCTCCCGCGCTATCTCGGCAGTAACCGGGCAGCATGCAGCACTGCCCGATCACCGCCGGATAAGCTCCTGTGGTAGCTCCAGATTGGCGTTCAACCCATTAGTAAGTTAAATTGCTTTACTTGTTGGTGAGCCGCACAGTGACCATCAAATATAGCTGGAAATGTCTGACTTGGACATTCATAGTAGAAGAGCTAAATGGACAGCAAAGCTGAAAATAATTTGAAAATGAGTGGCTTAATTGTTTGAAATGAACCCCCTCATTCTAACTGCTTCTGGTCCTGTAGCATTCTAACTTTGTGAATCTGTATTGTGGTTATAAATTTGGTTATAAATTTGCATTTTAGATTGATGCAACTGCTATAATTATTGGGAATATTTAGATTTATTTACTAAAGGAAAGTTATATTGTAGTGGAATTTGAACGTTAAATCAACTGAAAATTCTTTGATCAGACTGTATCAGTTCTGGTCATACCTAGACAACTTTTTTTGATACAACACTTGGCTGACTCACTGGGACTTACTTAAATATGAACAAAAAAACAGCACCACGGGCCTTTAAAATGGAACAGAGTTCTTTAATGAATGAGCCTTGTATTCATTAAAGAACTCTGTTCCATTTTGGGTCAAGGCTCATTCATTAAAGAACTCTGTTCCATTTTAAAGGCCCGTGGTGCTGTTTTTTTGTTTGGACTTTAGTTTGTACTTTGTTCCCTCTCTTTTGTTATACTTACTTAAATATGGCCACAAACCTTTATGTAAGGAGCGTAAATAAAAGCAAGAGAAAAAGAAAATTGGTTCTCTAAGCAAGTGGCCAAGAAAATAAAGGCTAAAGAGTTGGCGTTCCTGAAATACAGAAAAACTCAAGAAGAGGAACACGGAGAGGAATACTGGATGAAACTGAAAGAAGCCAAGAGAGAGATACGTCTGGCGAAAGCGCAAGTGGAAGAACAAATGGCTAGAAAGATAAGGAGGGGTGACAAAAATTTCTTCAGGTATATTAGTGAAAGGAGGAAGACTAAAAAGGGAATTGTGAGACTGAAAGATGCTGCGAACCGCTATGTAGATAATGATGAAGAAAAAGCAAATTTGCTAAATAGATACTTTTGTTCTGTTTTCACAGAAGAAAATCCTGGAGCAGGACCGCGATGGACTGGAAAAAGTACAAATGAGAATGGAGTGGATAGAGCACGGTTCACGGAAGAGAGTGTGTACGAACAACTTGAAAATATAAAGGTGGACAAAGCCATGGGACCGGACGAGATCCACCCCAGGATATTGAGGGGGCTCAGAGAGGTTCTGGCGGGTCCTCTTAAAGATTTGTTTAATAAATCCTTGGAGATGGGAGAGGTTCCGTGGGATTGGAGAACGGCAGATATGGTCCTTCTTCACAAAAGTGGTGATAGGAAAGAAGCTGGAAACTATAGGCCGGTAAGCCTCACTTCGGTTATTGGAAAAGTAATGGAAGCGATGCTGAAGGAAAGGATAGTGAATTTCCTGGAAGCCAATAAGTTGCAAGATCAGAGACAACAAGGTTTTACCAAAGGTAAATCGTGCCAATCGAATCTCATTGAATTCTTTGACTGGGTGACCAGAGAAATGAATCATGGACGTGCTATAGACGTAATCTACTTAGATTTCAGGAAAGCTTTTGACATGGTTCCCCACAGGAGGCTCGTGAATAAACTTGACAGGCTGAAGATAGGACCTGACGTGGTGAACTGGATTAGGACCTGGTTGACGGACAGACGCCAGAGGGTGGTGGTTAATGGAATTTGCTCGGATGAGGGAAAGGTGAGTAGTGGAGTGCCTCAGGGATCAGTGCTGGGGCCGATTCTGTTCAGTATATTTGTGAGTGACATTGCCGAAGGGTTAGAAGGTAAAGTTTGCCTTTTTGCGGATGATACTAAGATTTGTAACAGAGTGGACACCCCAGAGGGAGTGGAAAACATGAAAAAGGATCTGCAGAAGCTAGAAGAATGGACTAAGGTTTGGCAATTAAAATTCAATGCTAAGAAATGCAAAGTGATGCACTTAGGGAGTAGAAATCCACAGGAGATGTATGTGTTAGGCGGTGAGAGTCTGATATGTACAGACGGGGAGAGGGATTTGGAGGTGATAGTATCTGAGGATCTGAAGGCGACGAAACAGTGTGACAAGGCGGTGGCTGTAGCTAGAAGGTTGCTAAGCTGTATAGAGAGAGGTGTGACCAGCAGAAGAAAGGAGGTGTTGATGCCCCTGTATAAGTCGTTGATGAGGCCCCCACCTGTAGTATTGTGTTCAGTTTTGGAAGCCGTATCTTGCTAAGGATGTAAAAAGAATTGAAGCAGTGCAAAGAAAAGTTACAAAAATGGTATGGGATTTGCGTTACAAGACGTATGAGGAGAGACTTTCTGATCTGAACATGTATACCCTGGAGGAAAGGTATTAATCAGCAAATGAACCTTTTCCGTAGATGGGAAGGCGGTAGAACTAGAGGACATGAAATGAGATTGAAGGGGGGCAGACTCAAGAAAAATGTCAGGAAGTATTTTTTCACGGAGAGAGTGGTAGATACTTGGAATGTCCTCCTGCGGGAGGTGGTGGAGATGAAAATGGTAACAGAATTCAAAAATGCGTGGGATAAACATAAAGGAATCCTGTTCAGAAGGAATGGATCCTCAGAAGCTTAGCGGAGATTGGGTGGCAGAGTCGGAGGTGGGAGGTGGGGATAGTGGTTGGGAGGCGTGGCTAGTGCTAGGCTCTAACCCTCGACTTCTCTTCACCACATTGAACTCTCTCCTCAAGGTGCCCCCTCCCCCAACTCCCCCTTCATTATCTCCTCAGATCCTTGCTGAATTCTTTCATAACAAGGTTCAAAAGATAAACCTTGAATTCTCTACCTCGCCACCTCTCCCTCCACTAGTCCGTTCCCCTCTCTCTCCTTCCCCTTATTCCTTTTCCTCCTTTCCTGAAGTTACTATAGAGGAAACTACACTTCTCCTTTCTTCCTCAAAATGTACCACCTGTTCCTCTGATCCCATTCCCAACCACCTTCTTAATGCCATCTCACCTGCTCTTATTCCTTTTATCTGTCACATTCTCAACCTCTCACTTTCCACTGCAACTGTCCCTACTGCCTTTAAACATGCTGTGGTCACACCTCTCCTTAAGAAGCCTTCACTCGACTCTACTTGTCCCTCTAATTACCGACCCATCTCCCTCCTCCCTTTTCTCTCCAAATTACTTGAGCATGCTGTTCACCACCGCTGCTTTGATTTTCTCTCCTCACATGCTATTCTTGACCCACTACAATCTGGTTTTCACCCTCTCCACTCAACCGAAACTGCGCTTACTAAAGTCTCCAATGACCTATTACTGGCTAAATCCAGAGGTCTCTATTCCATCCTCATTCTTCTTGATCTTTCCGCTGCTTTTGACACTGTCGATCACAGCATACTCCTCGATACCCTGTCCTCACTTGGATTCCAGGGCTCTGTCCTTTCCTGGTTCTCTTCCTACCTCTCCCTCCGCACGTTTAGTGTTCACTCTGGTGGATCCTCTTCTATTTCTATCCCTCTGCCTGTCGGCGTACCTCAGGGTTCTGTTCTTGGTCCCCTTCTCTTTTCTATCTACACTTCTTCCCTTGGTTCATTAATCTCATCCCATGGCTTTTCCTACCATCTCTATGCTGATGACTCCCAAATCTACCTTTCTACCCCTGATATCTCACCTTGCATCCAAACCAAAGTTTCAGCGTGCTTGTCTGACATTGCTGTCTGGATGTCTCAATGCCACCTGAAATTAAACATGGCCAAAACCGAGCTTCTCATTCCCCCCCCCCCCAAACCCACCTCCCCACTCCCCCTGTTTTCTATTTTTGTTGATGGCTCTGTCATTCTCCCTGTCTCCTCAGCTCGAAACCTTGGGGTCATCTTTGACTCTTCTCTCTCCTTCTCTGCTCATATCCATCAGATTGCCAAGACCTGTCGTTTCTTTCTTTACAACATCCGTAAAATCCGCCCCTTTCTTTCCGAGCACTCTACCAAAACCCTCATCCACACCCTTGTCACCTCTCGTTTAGACTACTGCAATCTGCTTCTTGCTGGCCTCCCACTTAGTCACCTCTCCCCTCTCCAATCAGTTCAAAACTCTGCTGCCTGTCTCGTCTTCCGCCAGGGTCGCTTTACTCATACTACCCCTCTCCTCAAGTCGCTTCACTGGCTCCGTATCCATTTTCGCATCCTGTTCAAACTTCTTCTACTAACCTATAAATGCACTCACTCTGCTGCTCCCCAGTATCTCTCCACACTCATCCTTCCCTACACCCCTTCCCGTGCACTCCGCTCCATGGATAAATCCTTCTTATCTGTTCCCTTCTCCACTACTGCCAACTCCAGACTTCGCGCCTTCTGTCTCGCTGCACCCTACGCCTGGAATAAACTTCCTGAGCCCCTATGTCTTGCCCCATCCTTGGCCACCTTTAAATCTAGACTGAAAGCCCACCTCTTTAACATTGCTTTTGACTCGTAACCACTTGTAACCACTCGCCTCCACCTACCCTCCTCTCTTCCTTCCCGTTCACATTAATTGATTTGATTTGCTTACTTTATTTATGTTTTGTCTATTAGATTGTAAGCTCTTTGAGCAGGGACTGTCTTTCTTCTATGTTTGTGCAGCACTGGGTATGCCTTGTAGCGCTATAGAAATGCTAAATAGTAGTAGTAGTAGTAGGCAGAATTCTACGGTCTGTGCCCTGAAAATGCAGATGCAAATCAAGATCAGGTATACACATAAAGTAGCACATATGAGTTTATCTTGTTGGGCAGACTGGATGAACCGTACAGGTCTTTCTCTGCTGTCATCTACTATGTTACTATCCTGCTTATTTTCGAAAGAGAAGGGCGGGCAATCTTCCGACACAAATCGGGAGATGGTCGGCCTTCTCCTAATGGCAGCCAAATCGGTATAATCGAAAGCCGATTTTGTCTGCCCTCAACTGCTTTCCGTCGCAGGGCCAGCCAAAGTTCAAAGGGGCATGTCGGCAGTGTACCGAAGGTGAGGCAGGAGCGTGGTTAACAGATGGCCATCCTCGGCCAATTAATGGAAAAAAGAAGGCTGACCCTGATGAGCATTTGGCCGACTTTACTTGGTCCATTTATTATCAGGACCAAGCCTCAAAAAGGTGCCTAAACTGACCAGATAACCACTGAAGGGAATGGGGGATGACCTCCCCATACTCCTCCAGTGGTCACCTACACCCTCCCACCCTAAAAAAAAATAGAAATTTTTTTTTGCCAGCCTCAAATGTTATACACCACTCTATGACAGCAGTATGCAGGTTCCTGGAGCAGTTTTAGTGGGCACTGCAGTGCACTTCAGGCAGCCAGACCCAGGCCCATCCCCCCCTACCTGTTACACTTGTGGTGGTAAATGGGAGCCCTCTAAGACCCACCTGAAACCCACTATACCCACATATATGTGCCCCGTTCACCCATAAGGGCTATAGTAGTGGTGTACAGTTGTGGGGAGTGGGTTTTGGGGGGGATTTGGGGGGCTCAGCACCCAAGGGAAGGGAGCTGTGTACCTGGGAACAATTTCTGAAGTCCACTGCAGTGCCCCCTAGGGTGCCCAGTTGGTGTCCTGGCATGTGAGGGGGACCAGTGCACTACAAATGCTGGCTCCTCCCACGACCAAATGGCTTGCATTTGGCCAGTTTTGAGATGGCCGGCCTTGGTTTCCATTATCGGCGAAAACCAAAGCCGGCCATCTCTGGGGTCGACACAAATGTGGAGATTTGGCTGGCTCTGACCATATTATCGAAATGAAAGATGGCCGTCCATCTTGTTTCGATAATACGGTCAGGGACGCCTCTTTACGGTGCCGGCCTTAGAGATGGCCGCCGTTATAGATGGGCACCCCCGTTTGATTATGGCCCTCCATGTTACTATGTTATAAGTAAACCACTTTGATTATAACCACAGGAAAGGTGGTATATGAAATCTCATCCCCTTTCCCTTTCATCAACTTCTCTGTAAAATGCAGATATATTCCCAACTCATCCCTCCCTTCCCCTGAAGACCCCCTTCCCTTCTCTATTTCACCTGCAATGATCCTACATAGTTTATATGTAACGTCCAGAGGAACGGTTGGCAGCATCTCATTCCATCAACACTGCAGCACATCAGTAGCCCACTCCATAACCTGGTGGGCAGAGATTCCAGGAAGGGAGTCCATAGTTGTATAAAGTGATCTATCTTTTTATGTCCACACCCAAGAATAGACAAACAATCCCATCCGAAGTAGTTCATTTCATTTTAAGAAGAAGAAACAAAATAGGGAGAGTTCTTGAAATTTAATTTCCGACTATAGCATGCTCCTAAAGAGCTTTAGTTTCATGACACAGCAAGTCCACAAGAAGATTTTCCAGTACTTTGGAAAGATCCGGAGCTTCTGACTCTTGTTTGTTCCATTCAACGGAAAAGGAGCAGCAAAAATTGGACATTTGTTACCGTGAAGCTCATCTCTTTGCAGCAGATTTCCTCATGTCTCACTTGACAATCTTCTGCTTTTCATGAACACCTTCTGAATGCCATGTTTAATCTCTTTGGTCCTCACACCATAGACGATGGGGTTCAGAGATGGAGGGACAATGAGATGTAAAACATTTGCCATGTTCGGGATATCCGACGGGATTTTGTGTGCATTTTTGTGGGTAATGACCAAAACCACAAGGACTGTGTAAAAGAACAGAATGAGAGTGAGGTGGGAAGAGCAGGTACTTAAGGCTTTCATTGCTGCCCCTTCAGCCTGCAGCTTCAGCACACCCGGAAGATGAAACAATACGAGACGATGATTAGCACAAGGTCGCCACTTAGTAAAGACCAGGCCACAGTCAGCTGGTAAGCACTGCTTATGGTAAAATCTTCACAGGCCAGGGATACCACTGCTAGGTTGGCACAGAAACTGTATTTGATGATATTTCTGGAGCAGTAATGTAGCCTGGCAGCAAGAAAAGGCACTGGTAGAACCAACACTGTGCTTCTGATCAGGATAAAAGCCGTAGCCTTTACTACAAAGCTATTGGTAATTATGTACAAATATCGTAAGGGGTTGCAGATTGCAACATAGCGATCATAAGCCATGACAAGAAAGACCCCAGACTCCACGCCAAGAAGACAATGAATAAAGTATATCTGAGTGAAACAAGCTGAGGAGCTGATGGTCTTTGCACTAAACCAGAGGATCCCCAGCAGTTTGGGGGTAACTGAGTTGCACAGACCTAAATCCACCAGTGCCAGCATGGCCAGAAAATAGTACATGGGCTCGTGGAGGTTTGGATCAGCGTAGAACGTGATCAGTAGAGTGATGTTGGCCATGAGAGCTATGAAGAAGAGAAGAGCCAGGGGGATGGAGAGCCAGTGTTGCCAGCTTTGGATCCCAGGGAAACCCACGAGGATGAACTCAGACACCTCTGTGCTGCCGTTGCTGCTGGTGTTGGAGAAGAACATGGTCAAGGGTCACTGTGGATACAAGTTTGAGAAGAGAGACTCAATAATATTTGTTGCTTAAAAGATATTCATATAAGTTACTCAGAAATGTTTAAACATATTTTCATCCACAACTGTTCATTGAAGTAAGACAGCTGACTATGCAGTCTAGTGGACAAGTTATCATAAAAGGAAAAATATGGACAGCTACATATGTTGTCCTACTTAAATGGATGAACTTATTAGAAAGCAATTGACCGTCACCGCTTTCTGGTTGACTTTGCCTCTAAAATGCTCCCAATTACTCCTATCTGTATAATTTACGGACAAACCTCAAGGATGACCAGCCAAATATTAGGTATTGACTGGCTCCAATTTAAAAAAAAAACAGCAATAAAACATTTATGGTGTTAACTCTATAATTAACCACATAAATCATTTCTTACACACATTGCACAGTAGGTATAAAATGCCTTTCAATGACCTTCAAAGTACACAAATACACAAGACCACAAACACCAAATTCACTCCCTTCCCTAGAGTTTGCAGTCCCCAAAGTAGCAATTGCTCTTCTGTTTACTTAAAATATAACCCAGATTAGGATTACCAAGTATTTCAAGGATGTCAAAGGAATGAGACTTGGTTCTTAATTGCAAATCAGTGGAACAAACTTTGAAGCGGAGTTGGGGAGCAGCATAACGGTTAGAGCAGTGGGCTGAGAACCAAGGGAGCCCAGTTCAAATCGCACTGCAGGTCCTTGTGATCTTGGGCAAGTCACTTAACCCCCACATTGCTTCACATATACAGTCAAGGGATCTAGCAAAGCTTGGTCTAGTATTTGGAAGCTAAGGGTTAGTGCTAAAAAAATGCAGGCATGTATTTGGGCCGCAAGAAACCCAAGGAATGGTACAGTTTAGGGGGTAAAGTGATTCTGTGCACAAAAGAAGAGCAGGGCTTATGGGGGCCGTCGTTCAGACCATGGGAGGGAGCCCGGCTAACTCCTGCGGTCAGTGGTGAGAATGCATATTCAACGTCAGGCCGTTTCCAGTCACTGGAGTTGAATATCCAGTTTATTTTCAACGCTGGCTGGTTTAAGTTTAAACTGGCCAAAGATAGGCCTGCTATTTAGCCGACCCGATTAGGCAACCACACTTAGCCAGCGACGTGTTGAGTATTAGTGGCCAGCCGGTTACATTATGCGATATAACTGGTTATATACTAAGCGCTGACTAGGAATATTCAGTGGGAAATAACCAGCTATCTCCTGCTGAACATTCTCGGATACCCAGTTAAGCGTTATTGATCTGTCCAGGAGCTGCTTCTGCCTGGTTAATAGCTTTGAATATTGGAGGATGGGGGTCAGATAGAAAAGGCAAGAAAAAAAGCTAGAAGGATGCTTGGTTGCATAGGGAGAAGGAAGGGATAAGGCCTCCCTATAGGTCTGTAGCAGTGGCGTAGGAAGGGGGGGCGGTGGGGCAGTCCGCCCCGGGTGCACGCCGCTGGGGGGGTGTCGGCTCCACTGGTTCCCTGCTCCCTCTGCCCCGGAACAGGTTACTTCCTGTTCCGGGGCAGAGAGAGCAGGGAACCAGCGGAGCCGACGCAGCTCCCAGCGACATGCACTCGGGGTGGTTCGGCCCTCCTACCCATCCCTCGCCGCTTTCCCTCGTCGCTTTCCCTCGTAATTATGTGCTCCGGGGGATGCGCTCCAGAGGGGGGAGGTGCGCTCCAGAGGGGGGAGGGTGCACCGTGCTGAACCCCGGGGGGTGCGCAGCGGTGACCCGCCCCGGGTGTCAGCTGCCCTCGCTACGGCACTGGTCTGTGGTCAGACTTCATTTAGGGGAGCAGTTATCACATAGGTCCCATTTTATACAAGGCGACTTGCAGGCCGATTTTCAAAGTGATTTAAACCAGCAGAAGAGGCTTCGGCCTTCATAAATTGCCCAGAACCACACAACTGCCGATATTCAGCACCGCCTAACCGGGTGGTAGCACCACTGAATTTCAGGTCTCACTGTGCTCAAAAAAATGGGCAGATCAGGGGGTAGAGCAAGTGGTATTGGGAGGAGCTGACAGTTACGTGGGTCTCAGCTATTTTCAGTGCTGGGACCCGAATGGCTAACCCAGCCTACTTAAGAAAGCTCAAAAACTCTCCTAACTTGGCCAGAGTAGCTATCCAGGCTCCGGAACTGATTATCAGCCGGGACCCATATAGCAGTCTGCAGCTCTAGGAGCCCCCTTTCATCCCCCCCCCCCAAATTCCCCCTCCTTCCCTTCCCCTTGCCCCCAGCCCACCACAATTCAGAACCTCCTAACTCCCCTGAACATGCACCCAAACTCCTGTTATCTAGGTAGACCCCCTGGGCCTATCTTCCTTCCCTGTGGGGTTGATGGGGACAGGAATGACCCCTGAACCTCCATCCAGAAAATGACTGCCATGACCTCTCACGGCAGCCTCATGATACTACACAAGTACCACGAGCTGCCGTGAGAGGTAGTGGTAGCCATTATCTGTATGCAACCTGTATATCATAGAGGCCATGAAAAGGTGCAAACCATACATATTTCTAGATTTTATTTTAATATAGCTATTTTGCTTTTCTTGAGCTGGGTGTTGCAAGAGAATTATAAATGTGCTTTTTCTGAAAAATACCTTTCTAAGGCTGTAGAAATTTGTAGTTTGGCGTTTTGGCCTGTGCTAACTTGTGATAAGTTGGTCAGCAACTAAGCCAGAGACTCCTATGACTAAGGACATGCGCAGTATCCAGATAAACAATCAAAAGGAGAAGTAAGTGGGTGTGGGTAAAACTATAGCCTTAGCAAGAGGGTGGGGGGCCGTAACAGGGTAATTTTACTCATTATCTAATGAAAACTTACATGACAAGCTCTGTCAATTTAAGGGAATAAATTATAGAATTTGATGGAACATGTTGGAACATGATAAGTCATAACAGGAAACAGAATATTCTGGAAAGATGCATATTCCCTAGGTAGGAAGGGTAATTATAATTAAGGACAAAAAAAGGAAAAAAAAGCAACACTGGGCCTTCAAGACTGGGACAATAAAGGTTCTTTATTGAAGACCCGACACGGGCCGTGTTTTGGCGCTAAACAGCGCCTGCTTCAGGGGTCTAACAATAAATGTCAGAGTGGGTGCACACCTGAAAAGCAGTGACCATCAAACGGTTTGGTTTGATATGACGGCTGAAGTGCAGGGCGGACACTCTAAACTCAAAGTCCTGGATTTCAAGCGTGCTGACTTTAGTAAAATGGGGGAATACCTGAGGAAGGAGATGATGGGCTGGGAGGACGAACATGAAGTGGAAGGGCAGTGGTCCAGGCCAAAAGAAATAATAAATAGGGCCACAGACCTTTATGTAAGGAGAGTAACTAAAAGCAAAAGAAAAAGAAAACCGATATGGTTCTCCAAGCAAGTGGCTGAGAAAATAAAGGCTAAAGAGTTGGCGTTCCAGAAATATAGAAAATCTCAAGAACAGGAACACGGGGAGGAATACCGGATGAAACTGAAAGAAGCCAAGAGAGAGGTACGTCTGGCGAAGATGCAAGCGGAAGAACAAATGGCTAGAAATGTAAGAAGGGGAGACAAAAACTTCTTCAGGTATATTAGTGAAAGGAGAAAGACTAAAAACAGAATTGTGAGACTAAAAGATACAACAAAACGCTATGTAGAAAATGATGAAGAAAAAGCCAATTTGCTAAATAGATACTTTTGCTCTGTTTTCACTGAAGAAAATCCTGGAGAAGGACTGCTAGGGACTGGCAAAAGTACACCTGAGAATGGAGCGGATAGAGCACCGTTCACAGAAGAGAGTGTGTATCAACAACTTGGAAAGCTAAAGGTGGACAAAGCCATGGGACCGGACGGGATCCACCCCAGGATATTGAGGGAGCTCAGAGAGGTTCTGGCGGGTCCTCTTAAAGATTTGTTTAATAAATCCTTGGAGACGGGAGAGGTTCCGAGGGACTGGAGAACGGCGGAGGGGTCCCTCTTCACAAAAGTGGTGATAGGGAAGAGGCTGGAAACTACAGGCCGGTAAGTCTCACTTCGGTTATTGGTAAAGTAATGGAAGCGATGCTGAAGGAAAGGATAGTGAATTTCCTGGAAGAAAATAAGTTGCAAGATCCGAGACAACATGGTTTCACCAAAGGGAAATCGTGCCAAACGAATCTCATTGAATTCTTTGACTGGGTGACGGGAGAATTAAATCAAGGATGTGCTATGGACGTAATCTATTTAGATTTCAGCAAAGCTTTTGACACGGTTCCCCACAGGAGGCTCTTGAATAAACTAGATGGGCTGAAGATAGGACCCGAAGTGGTGAACTGGATTAGGAACTGGTTGACGGGCAGACGCCAGAGGGTGGTGGTGAATGGAGTTTGCTCGGAGGAGGGAAAGGTGAGTAGTGGAGTGCCTCAGGGATCGGTGCTGGGGCCGATTATGTTCAATACATTTGTGAGTGACATTGCCGAAGGGTTACGTGGTACAGTTTGTCTTTTTGCGGATGACACCAAGATTTGCAACAGAGTGGACACCCCGGAGGGAGTGGAAAACATGAAAAAAGATCTGAAGAAGCTAGAAGAATGGTCTAAGGTTTGGCAATTAAAATTCAATGCGAAGAAATGCAAAGTGATGCACTTAGGGAGTAGAAATCCAAGGGAGACGTATGTGTTAGGCGGGGAGAGTCTGATTGGCACGGACGGGGAGAGGGATCTTGGGGTGATAGTATCCGAGGACCTGAAGGCGACGAAACAGTGTGACAAGGCAGTGGCCGTAGCTAGAAGATTGCTAGGCTGTATAGGGAGAGGTGTGACCAGTAGAAGAAGGGAGGTTTTAATGCCCCTGTATAAGACGTTGGTGAGGCCCCACCTGGAGTACTGTGTTCAGTTTTGGAGGCCGTACCTTGCGAAGGATGTCAAAAAAATGGAAGCGGTGCAAAGAAAAGCTACGAGGATGGTATGGGATTTGCGTTCCAAGACGTATGAAGAGAGACTTGCTGACCTGAACATGTATACCCTGGAGGAAAGGAGGAACAGGGGTGATATGATACAGACGTTCAAATATTTGAAAGGTATTAATCCGCAAACAAATCTTTTCCGGAGATGGG